>NC_041214.2:101843812-101898244 GCF_002837175.3 Physeter macrocephalus | reverse complement strand
CCTCCCTCCCTCCCTTCCTTCCTTCCTTCCTTCCTTCCTTCCTTCCTCTCCCTCCCTCTTTCCTTCTTTCTCTCTCTCTCTCACTCTCATTCTGTCACTTTTTTTAAAGAGTGATGAATTTATATCCAACTCTTTTAAACAAGTCCCACTTTTGGCAAATGACATACATTTTTGAAGCAATTAGTTAGGATATATGGTTATAACTCATATAAAGAATCCAACCTTGGTTTTGAAAGATTCTACTATCAACTTAGCAAAAAAATAACTCAAAGTTGTTACTCTTCACTGTCATTCATTATCAAAGATAAAATAAATTTGACAACCTATTTGTCAACTTCCTTTCTTCAATTTAATCTTATAAAACTTTACATAGTATCTATTGCCCCTTTCTGAAGTGCAAGACTGAATTCAGCAGCATTTTGATACCTCCAATTTATAAACAGTCAACTCTGGCTTTCTCCACTTTGTCAGAATTATAAATTCTCAGTGAAAACCTTGCTTGCAGCCTGCAATTTTTGCTTCACCAACATAACAATATCTTGCCTTTCCTGGAGCCACTGTTTGAAAGGATTGATGGGCAAATAGAAGAACCCAAGTGTTAAATTTAAGTCAGTTTACTTTTAAAAGAGAGATATTAATTTATACCCTTTATTCTTTTTTTCATACTGTTTTATTGGTGTGGTGAAAATCATGAACGGTCTGTACAATTACTTTCCATGGTAATTTACAAGTGCCTTTTCCTCAAATGTAAATTCAGGAGTTTTGATTCTCATCAATTTTGATTCATGGGTATTTTCTCTAAGCTGAAGCCAGAACCAAATCATTGAATTTAAAAGTAACTGGAAATTCTCTGTCCTAGGGGTAGAGTTGGGAGTTGGGCAAGCTGCCTTAAATTGAAACATCCTCAAGCTGCAACTTCATCTTAGGGATTTGTGTGTGTGTGTGTGTGTGTGTGTGTGCACGTGTGTATACACGTTTCTCTTGCTAAGGAAGGCTCACAAGAGAACAGTGTCCTTTTTATTTTCATTTTGTTGAGACACCTAAAGGCAAGATTCCATTAGGAATAAATTACTGCTTTATAAATGCCTTAGTGCAAAAACCAGTAACCTTTAGTCTACATCTATTCACTCTCTAATTTGTCAGGAAACAGAAGAAGGGAAAATCTAAAAACAAAGATTTATGGAAAAGGCTCTTGAATTAGAGAGTGATTGCACTGTCGATTTTATGTCTCACATTTATTTTTGCTTGTGATGATTTTAAATGCTGTGTAGTGACAACCTATTCAGTCAACAGAATGAATGCCGATATGGATGGATATTTAAATCAAAGGTATTGGGTTATTTATAATGAAGTCATTTTGATTTTATCTGAAAATTTACTTTTAATGTTTGAAATATCATTTTTTCAAGATTAAGCACCATAAATCCATTTTAATAGTTGATGATTGCCTTCATGAAACATCTGATAATACCACAGATATCTGGCTGTGATGCTCTAAGCTAACTCCATCGTACTGGAGCATTAATACTCTCGCATGCCTCAGCTCTTGCTTTCCTTGTGTTTAACTTCTGAATTCCTCCTTTTAGGGCTATATCATTGTAAATGAAATTAATGAGCCATGTGGCAATTCCACGAATCTCTCCCCTTCCACTCAGTTCCCTGCTGATGCTGATGCTGTTGCCACTGGGCCTACCACAGCTGTGCTGGTGAGCCAGCCACAAAATAAAGAGGTGTGTTGGCATGCCATTTCATTCATTCACTGCTTTCCTCATGTCAAAAATTAACCCATGGTTAACTGAAAATAAGGGTGTGTGAGACAAATATTTGTTTGGTTGACCAGAGGGCCAGAGTGATTGTGAGATGAAAAAACAGACCGATTTGGGGGTAGTGCTCTACCAATGATAATACTAGAAACCATGAAATATATGGTACAGAGTATAGAGTACTAGGAGAAGTTCAGAAAAATGAACGATACATATATACACACACACACACACACACATATATATCTCTTAGCACTTTAGCCCAACCTACTTTTCTCAGAAACCAAAAAGCCTTTCTAAAATTGTTGGTTTGAATCACCTTTCCAGTTTGATTTTGTCTTCTATTTTGTTTTGCAGTATGGATTTCTTCTTAATATTAAGCTGCTTTAAAACATCTGGGGAGGCATAAATAATAGTAAATTAAAATACCTCTTACGGATCCACGTTGCTCACAGTGTGGGATCGTAACAAGAGGCTAAATTGAAAGATACTGCCCATTATTTATGCCTCCTTGAGTAACATATAAGAAAACAAAACAATCAGATTATCAATTTCATTTCTTTGTCTTATTCTTTCATTTCCTATGGACACATATATATTTTTTCTTTCTCCTGTAAAGCAAAGAGCACCTGTCTGTTCTGGATTTATGTTTCCTTCCACCCTTTCTCCTCATCCTATCACTCAGCCTCCATCGGCCCCTTGGCCTGAAGTCGTGGCTACATCTGTCGATTCTTTTCCTTTAAATGACACACCACCTCCTCTACCAGCTAAGAAACACAGAAGGCAGCAGCAGCAGGACCAGCAGGTAATTAGGAACCCGTGTTTAGTTTCACCTTAACGGCAAACTTACTGATGTGAAATCTTCAACTTTTCCGAAGGTATTTTTTAAAAAGATAAGATGCATACTCCTGTTTTTTTTAAGGACATTTATTATGGCCTAAGAGCGTGGGGATTGTTAGAAAGTTTGAGACCTTGATTGTCCTCTCCTGGCTTTTGATATGTTTGAGCTAGTTTCACATCCTCATGCTTCAGTTCCCATTCAACCAAAATATTGCAACTTACTTCAGGTATTTTTCAAAATCATAATAATTATGTCCATAAAATCCATGGTGTAAGAAGTTGCTGTGTCAACACAAAATATTTTCCTTACACATTATTGAAACCATAATAATAGACATCATTCCTCTGCTATGAGCCAAAATTTCCTCAACATTTTACAAATGTCTCATTTCTTCCTTCTAACAATCCCGTGAAATACGAACTATCTCCATATTGATATTTAGGGAACTGAGGTTCAGCATTGGTAAGTAGCTTGTCCAGGGTGACACCACAAGCAGTGCCTTTGGTCCATAGAACAATAGTTTTTTATTGCACTTTTTAAAATAGATAATTTATTATTCCAAAAGTGTTGCCCTCCTTTTGATACATTCTATGCATACTCATGCTTCGGTATTCAAAAAATCTATTTTGAGACTCCTTTCCACTATAATCAAACCCTTATGTGAATTTGGCCCTAGAAGATCCTAAGGAGTCAGTCAATAGACCCCCCCCTGCCAAAGTAGGTGAGCTCTGGTTTCCTATGCCCAGCCCTTACCTTTCTTACAGCTACCTTTACTATCTATTACCTTTGGTTAAAGGACTATATCTCCTCATTACTTTTAGGTTAATAAGTATCTAGTATAAACAGATAATTATAAAGTTAAATTGCAGATATTCTCCATGATTGGCGTGTTTGGAGATTGATAGTAAGTTTGATAACCCAAAGTTGCGTTAATTTTTACATATTTCAAAAGCCTGAGTTCATATAAAAATGATCAAACCTAAAGAACCTCTAATTAGGAAATAAATTTACTATTGAAGACGTTTTGGGGGAGGCCAAGAAAAATTTGGATAAGTTTCGAGTTGGCAAAAATTTTGCCTTAGGAATCTGAAAAAAAAAATGAAATAGTCAACTGGAGGATTTTTAAATGTGAGGGATTGCTGTAGAGGCTCCTTGGCCAAGATCTTTTTTCAATCTAGAAGGATGCCTTATATGGAAACATTATGTGGATTTGGAGTGTGTTTATGTGATTGAAATATGATTCTAACTTTAAACCCACTTCCCTGTTTATGCTTTCTCTTCATTTCTTCCTTCTCCCTTTTCTTATTCTCCTCACACTGGGATCTGTGCCATCACACAGAACTGTCCAGACAGACAAAGGGAGAAACTGCTTACTTGCTTTGTCCACTGGCTGTTCCGCCATCCACATGGCAACCATCATAATAATTTGTAAGTTGTCCTGAGGCCCCAAGGCAGCAGGCACTACTACAGAAATGACAGGTGGATCTTTCTGAATTTTTCTAGGTTCAGTAATAAATTCTTCCAGTGTCTATGTACCTTACCAAATGCTAGCCCAATTTTCTTAGTGAATACAAGTCTAAGTTGAATAATTTTTTAAAATTCTGTGTTAAAATTCCAAAGCTTCTTTGTAAATGCATACCTCTTAATTACTTCAGTGACCTGTTTCAGTTAGTCAAGTTTTGCTATTCTGCTTTACATTTGCATTTAAAGCATTTTAGAAGTCTGGAAGAAAGGAAAAAACAGCACCAAGAAGGCCTCTATCTGAGTGACACTTTGCCTCGAAAGAAAACCACACCTTCCATATCCCCTCATTTCAGCAGTGCTACTATGGGGAGAAGCACCACCCCAAAGGTAGGACATGGGGAGAACCACGGGCTTCACCTTCAGTGAGTCTTTGTCCTTATGTTGACTGACATGCAAAGGCCCCTAAAGAACATGCTAAATGATAAACCATTAAGTTTGTTTGTTGGGCAGACGTCATAACTAAATTGCATTTTCTATCCTATTCAGAGGACATTTGGAATTATACGCTCTGGGACCAAAGCACCTGGTCCAGGGTATTTTCCACCACCACACAAGTGGTGAGTAGCTTTCACTTATGTGACACACTCCCGTAGCTGTATCCCAGATATGGAAATTGGAGGACATAAGCTCTGGATTCCAGGAATAATAGCAAAAAATATTTATCGAACCATTTCTTGGAGTCTGACGCTGGGCTAAGCCTTTGATGTGGATTGTTTTATTGTAACACCCAACAACACTAGGTAGTAGAGGTACTAATTAGTATCCCCATTGTACACATGGATAAAACTGAGGTGCAAAGAAGCTAGGTGACTGGTCCACCTGGTCACCTGAAGCTGGTCGGCACTGAAGCTAGAATGTGGATCCACGCGGTCTGATGCCTGAGTTGCCCTCACGCCCGTTCTACTGCCTTACTGAGGGGTCATGGCAGGAAGAGGGGAAGGGCAAGTGAGAAGGAGGTTTTGAGTGGGACAGACTTTGGAGTCCTTCCCTTGTCCTTAATCACTTTGTTTTCATCTATTTTATAAACTGGTGTTCCAAGGAATTCGCTATTTTGGAAGTGTGCTGAAACTACCGGGATAGTTACTATTAGGTGTCTCCAGTTTTCAGCCCACACGATCACTTGGAGCAGGTGGAAATTGGTGCCCTTGTAGCGTGTGTAGATCTCCTCTGTCCTTGTGCATGATGTGCATGCGTTCTTGTCCCTGCATCTGCTCCTTGCGCATGAAGGACTTTGAGTTATTCTCTAAGGTGGTTTTGGACAGTGTTTTCCCTATCTGTCTTCACTTTTGGAACTGCTGCCACTGGAGGAATGGCTGTGATGTTGAGACTGCTGTGGAACTCCTGGGGAGGGACAGCGACGGGCCTTTACCATTTAGCATCAACACACGGGGTGCAAAGATCTACCTTTGCTGCCTTCTGCGCTTAGACAGGAGCTAGGAAGCAGCGATGTGACCATGTCCAGAAGGACCATTGGGCCTGCAGTTTGCCTGAGTTTTTCCTCCTGTTTCTCACAGGGCCACCTGCCCCTGGGACAGAGCAACAGCTGTGGCAGTGTGCTCCCCCACTCGCTGGCAACCATGACCAAAGACTCAGAATCTCGGAGGATGCTCAGAGGTAGGTACCTTTTAAGCCCAGTGTCATGTCCTTTGTCAAGCATTAGAATTCCTCAGGGACAGGGAGACCAAACAGAGTTGGGGATCAATCTAAGTCCTCAACTTTACTTTTTATTTTTTTTAAATTTTATTGAAGTATAGTTGATTTACAATGTTGTGTTAATTTCTGCTGTACAGCAAAGTGATTCAGTCAACTTTACTCTTAATGTGTCCACTTAGGGGAGGGATATATATATATGTATACTTCCTTACTGTTGTACTGAGATAAGTTTTCCTATATGCACATTTGGCTGGTACATACCCATTGTACTTTATAAATTCAGTAGACTTCTCCAATCAGAAAGGCCCACAGAGAATTACTAACCTTCCCATTTGATTGGGAGAAGGAAAAAAGAGACCCCTGAGATCCTGAGAGATTATCAAGGCACTTAACCAAGTCAAATCACTCCCCTGGTTTGTGTCTGAGCCACCCTGTTGAACACGTGCTAAAGACTCATTGAGGTGACACAGAGCACTAGTGGCCCAGGACAGACTTCCCTTAGGCCTTTTAAAGTGGCTTGAGCTTTTATTCTATGTGGTTGTTAGGTTTCAGGTAGACTTGGACTCTCAGCATGTTCTGTTTCTTTGTAATAATATGTTGCATTTCTTATGGGGTTCCCTAGTAGTCTTTGTGGGGCTAGAAGAAAATACTGTAAGGCATTTCCAGAGGTGAGCTTCTCGTGCAGATTAGATTTATCGTGTTAACACGATAGTTTAGGTCCACTTATATTGGCCCTAACTTTTGAGCAGGCATGGTGCTAGACAGCAAAAATGCAGATAAATTACATGATCTTTGCCCTTGAAATGCCTAGAGTCTCATGAGGAAGAGAAAAACAAAACAGATGCTTTCAATAAAATGTGGTAAATGCAGTGATGGATGTATGCCCGGGATGTGAATGGGGATGCTGACAGAGTGATGAGCGTCTGGCCTCTCAATGTGTTCATTAGTGGGATTGAAACCCTTCCCTCTAAGCCAGCTTAGAGTCAATTCTGACTGCTTGGCCTCTTTGCTAATGTCACCAGGGAATAATCACGAGTACCATTAGAAATATGTTTATATATTGGTGTATATATATGCATGTATACATAATGTGTATATGTGTATGGATAAGTGAGCTATATTGAATGAGGATTTCATATCATTACCAGAGCGATTTAAGAGTTAATAGAAGCTATGGTGTTCATAAAAGTGGTTTATAATATATGAGAAGTTTACAGTGTTAACCTTTGAATAAAATACATTTGATTGAACTTCTCTTTTATTTTATCATAATTTCTTAATAAACTAAAAATATCTCTTATGGTATATAAATGATAAACATAAATGAGTATATTTTGGCTCTCATTAATCACTGTTCTCTTGTGGGTCACGTCTGTTTTCCGTTGAAGCATTTCTCTGTGATATTTGTAAATTTCTTTTTAAAAGTATTTTTCCACTGCTGAAGGCATCAAAGTTTGGACTGGCCACAGCACCATACTTTATGTTGAAAGTTTTTGCCTTAAGATAGAGAGTAAGAAAAACTAGTCCTTTATACCAAACAAACCTGTCAACAATACTGTGTAAGAGGATTCTTGTGAGAATATGGTGAAACTGGAGGGATGTTTGCTCTCTATTTTTCTCGTCTGTGTTCCCACCAAATAATGGGAATCCCCATGTTAGGTCCGTGAAGAAGAACTGAGCCAATTCCCTTAGGTCACATTAGGTACCCTCCACAAAATCTGTTGTCTTTGACCTGTCTTTTGTGCTCCTGTTCTTCACTGTTGGGTCTTTTGTACATCCCAGAAGTCTGCAGCCTGTCTTTCCCTGCTGCAGCTCTGAGTGGTGTTCCTCTTTTTAAAGAGTTTCATGTGGTGATGATGAGACAGCTTCTGAGGAAATAGAGAAGCCTCGTATGTGTGCTGATCCAAGAGGATGTGATGTATCTTGTGAGGCCAGCCTGCCACCCTTGGCTTGCCCGCCCAGAGGAGGAAGGGTCAGGGACTGCAGTTTTTAGAGCTACAACGGACCATAAAATTGGCAGGATTTTCTACTAAGCCCATACAGGTGGCCCACAAGGACCAGGAAGGATGAATCATAATTTCATTTGGAATTGTTTCACTACTACTTGTTGGCTCCATTAAAATAGCAAACACCAAGTAAAAGTCCATGGTTTTGAAAAAAATCACACCTCGCACATTTTTCATTAACTCAAATTAAATAGATCTTATCATTTTTATGACTTACACAAATTAACTTAAATGAACTATTTTTTTGCTGCTTATTCACAATGGACACATCAAGGACAATGGTGTAAGTATAAGCCTTCCTTCAATAAGCACTTTTTTAATAGACCTGACAGCGTGAATCATGCAAACAAAGATCTCTGAGAGCAGAGTTTAAAGCAAAGAGTCCAGAGACTCAGATCCTAAAGTTGTAATGTTATTGGCTTTTGTACAACTTGTGAACTATTCCTTTGTAAGCTTTAGAATGAATGAAATCTTTGTCCTTTTGTCTTCTGTTCAATGCAGGAAAGTCCAAGAAAGGTATGACAACCTCCCTGTGTGGTGTTTTTGTTTCCAGCAAATAGTGAAAGGTCATTGTCATCTTTAAGAAATGATCAGATTTAAAACTGTACAATGGTGGACTTTTAGTTTAATGATTATTCCTTTTTACACATTAGAGGAAAATTGTTGCACATTTGCTAGAAGCACAATGCTGCGTGCAGCTGCTGTTCATTCACCGGCAGCTGCATGACCCTCTTTGTTTTGATTTTTTTATTGCAAGGTCAGACCATGCAGGAAACACGAGTGCTTCGGAAGCACCGTTTTGTAAGACTCAGGATCTAGATAAAGAAAAGAGTGGGCCTTGTGATGTGTATAGGCTAAGTGTAAAATATGATGTTCCCCCTTTATAAAGGCCAGGTATAAATAAGGCAGGTGGCAGGCTATGTGAGAGGATGGAAGGATTTAGGAGGCTCCTACCTATTCATTCCATTTAAGCCTTGAGACTTAGTAAAGAGTGAAGAACAGCCTAAATTGCTGGCTAGAATAAATGGTTCTTATGTGGCTGGGCGACAGAAATGTAGGGCATTAAAAGACTGACTTGTTATAAAGTTTGATGGACTGTGCTTCAAATCACTGAATGGCATTTTACAAACCTTAAGTCTTAAAAACTATTTGTTAATGTCTTCTTGGAAAAAAGAATTGTTTTATAGATATAATCTTGTTTTTATTCTCCCTGTTTTCTAGTTGAACATGTGTGAAAGATTTTTTTTTCCTGTAACAAATCATTTTTGACTGTGTGCATGTATCAGAAGCTTGTTTTTGTTTTGTTAACTTCTTAAGTTAGTCTCTATTAACTCAAATTTAATCTAAAAATGTGAATATCTTACCTTGTCAAGCTGTTATTGTTACTAACACCGTCAATGACTGCATGTTGGAAGACGTTTATTTTTCCTGTCCCTTTGTCATCCTTTTGATCTTGTATCTTTCTCCCTTTCTCTATCATTCTCCTCCTCATTCCTGACTTGTCCTGCACCTTCATCTTCCGGCTGTGGACTATGGTTAGGAAGAATGAATGTCTCAGCAGGTGAGAAATTGTCAGAAATACTGATTAATTTTATCCTCTTAAACCGAGGTTATAATTTTAAGTCACCTCATTTTCTGTATTAAGGCCCAGATAACCATTTTAAGGTATATAACACACATTTGGAAAATATTGGCAAGATTATATATCCCATAATGGTTAACTCACAAAGCACTTTTCAGGTACAATTAGCCAGAATTCATAGAGATTGACATTAAAAATAATGATAACAATAATAGTAATAAATGGGCCTTGAACGTCCAACCTATTGGCTCCTCTGGGGCAGTGAAGAGAGTTGAGTTGATTTGGATTCCAGGTATGTGCTATGCTTAGCAACCAGCCTCAGATATCATCAGGTCTTACTTTATAAACTTTATAAAATACCCTATTCAAACAGCAATTTCCATCTGGACAGGAAGGATTTAGAGCATTTACAAGGCCCTTTTTACTTTTCAGATGCTGTCCCACTGCTGAATATTATTCTTGCTACATAATTTAAAAACAAAAACAAAAACCAAGCAGGCTCAGGGATTTGGGGAAGTCTCATTTTTTCCAGTCCACTTACTTTGCCCCACCCGAAACAGTAGATGCATTCCACTTCCTTATTTAGTCACTAATATATTGGGTTGGCCAAAAAGTTCATTTGGGTTTTTCAGTAACATCTTACAGAAAAACCTGAACAAACTTTTTTTGGAATTTATTGAACAAGTGAATTCATTCAGTGACTCTTTATTTTGTGACATCTGAATGCTAAACAAGTGGGGATTCTGTGGTGAACAGGACATATATGACCCCCTCCCTGATAACTTATACTTGAGCAGTGGCTTAATCCAGCTCACACCTGTTCTGGTGCTGCTTCATGCACAGCAGTTCCTCTTGGGCCTCCTACCAGGAACGCTCTTTCCATCTCCTGTGCTCCTATAGTGTCCTTCTGTTGAAAGTATCTGTACCTTTAAATGGCCAGGCCAGAGCCTCGATCCCAAAGCCAGCTCTTAGGAATCACGCTGGTGCAATTCTGGGGTCACGAGGGAGAGGTCCATGCCCCAGATTGTAATTGCAGGGGTAACTTGTTTTTTCGGAATTGTTCAGGAGGGAGGAGGCTAAGTCAGGTGACAGCTGAGTTCATCGTGATCAGTAAAATATTGCCGGTTGCGAGGATAGAAGGGACTGCATAAGATGGACATTCCCACTCACACTGGATCCACAGGAAACTAAAATCTTGCCTTGGAAGCTACTTGTTAGCAGCAGCCTTTTTTTTGTTTAAGTTGCCATGAAAATGCAAGGTGCTTATCCTACCACCAGAGTGATGCAAGGTTTTCTCAGACGTAGAGCAAAGAAATAAAATAAAAATAAAACACATAGTGAGGTGATCTAGGGAATTTACGTTCACAATCCTTAGCACAGCACACATTGTAACACGGCTCTCCCTTATGGCCGCATCCGAAAACTTGGAGCCATTTTAGTTTACTGTCTACCTCACCTGAAGGTGGTAAGTTCATTTTCTTATTCTGTGGTAGTTTAGGAAAAAAAAAAAAAAATCCTGGAACATCTGAGGAGCAGGGCATACAGTTGCTTTAAGAAGAAATATGTTCCCCGTCTTTTCTGCTTTTCCAAGAAAGTGTTAATTGCATTGTAGGAACTGGCTTTTCCTCATAGTGAAAAACTGAAGGGAAGGGAGGTTGTGGCACCTGTCATCACCAAGGAGATAAGTCTTATATGTTTGAAATGACAGGGCTGTCTTTTAGGGATGTGTTTTTGGTGTCGTTGGTGCCAGTGTGAACGTTTCTTTGGCAACAAACCTTTTTTGAAAGTATAAGGAAATATATGTGTGTGAGCTTTTCAAATAATTTCTGGTGTTTTTTTTTTTTTAATTGTCCCCCTTTATTTTCATAATGAATAACTGGAAACGATTTAAAAGGAGCAGTTAGCAATTCCAAAAGTTCAAGTATCAAAGGTAAATATTTGAGTAATGAAATATTATTTATATTTTAAATATAAATATTATTAATAAATAATAAATATTATTATATTTATAATAATTATATTATTATTTTGCCTTTCTTAAGACAAAAAAAAAAGACACAAGCTCCACGCTTATGAATGCACTGGCTTTGTGTAATGCTTTATGCATTAATCATTACAATTAATAATATTCTCTCTAAAGTCTCATGGTGTGCTTTTATGTTTTGCATCTTTCCTTAGCAAAGTGATATGTAGTTTTTACATACGTGTATATTTATAATTTATAATTACATCTTATATCAAGGAAACTTATTTTCCCAGAAATGCCTTAACCTGAGCTAACATATTTTCACTTAGATATCTAAAACTGCTCTAAATACTAATGGCATGCAAACTCCTCATGGAACTCAAATCATTTTACAGATTTAGTTTTGGTCTATAATGTTTTGTTAAAGCATCATGGATGTGGCTTCCATTTTTAAATGGAAATATTTAATCAACAGCTGAGGAAGCTGTTTGGAATTACTTGCCTTCTTTTGCCCTCTGGCCTGCTTTTTGCCATTTCATTACTAATTAAAAGCCTCATAGAAAGGTAGGTGAAGTACAAGAAAACAGGGAAAATCCAGATGGTCCAACTGTAAACTCTTAATAGGTCTGGTAAGTAAATTTGATCAGGGAGAAAGTGATTGCAAACTATGGTACTGGTTAGAGAAACATCTTTTTAATGAATTAAGGGATTTGTTTATCACTATGATCCCTGATTCCTGAATACATGCTAAATAGAGAATTAAAAGGAAGAATAATTCGATTTGTGATGCCGAAAATCAGCTACCAGAAGAAAGCCATAGAATAACACAAAGTCAAGCCAATGGCCTAATGTGCCAGCTGACCAGGTACCAGTGTAAGGAAAACCCCTCTTATTAGTGGCACTTTTGCTCCTGCTGATGTGATCCCTATGTTTTCATACGGTTGATATCACCAACTAGCTGAAGGCTGACTGTTAAGGCAGAAAAAGAAGAGAGCTATATATACACTAATTAGGAGGAATACAACCTTTAGAAGGATTGTTGATTCTGAGTGTTTTAAATAAGTAATTGGCAGACAAGGGAATTTGAAAAAAAAGAATGAGAAAAATGTCAGTTTGAACATTAACCTGATTAAAAGTGTTATTGATATGAGTGAGACACAGGTTTCTCAAATCTGACACCTAGATGATCCACCTGCTATTTTATGACCAGACCCAGTACCCTTTAAATTGCAATACCACTGAAGAAGTGACTGCCCGAAAACCTTGCTGTTGCTTGTCCCTAGAGTCATCTTGCTTCACTTAAACCCAGCTATTATCGGAGGATTCAGGGCCTTTAAATGTGTTTCTGTTTTGGTTTTGTGTGTGTGCTGATGTATTATTCTCGGTTGTGCTGAGATGTAGAAATGGCATAGGAAAGTGTCAAGTGATCTGCTGACAGAAAAGATCATTCACAAGACCACTTCTTTGAAACTCTTCCTTGCACTGAGCATTATGCCATTTCTTTGATCTTCTCGGCTTCAAAACAAATTAGACCAAGGCCCCAGTTTCATAGGCAGATGTTTTGGGTTCCTGGTTTAAGTCTTAGAAGATCTAAGACTGAAAAAAATGAGGCATACTAATGTATTTATGACTCTCTCCTTAGGATATAATCACCAACAGATGAGTGAAGGACAAAGGCAGAAGTCTTCTGAATTTTACAGCCGCACAGCATCTGAATCAAATGTCTACTTGAACAGTTTCCACTACCCAGATCACAGCTACAAGGACCAGGCCTTTGATACTCTGAGCCTAGACAGCTCTGACAGCATGGAGACAAGCATCTCTGCCTGCTCACCTGACAATATCTCTAGGTGAGATGTATCCCTGGGGAAGGTTTCTGGTTTGGAAAAGCACCTGTCAGTTTCGAAAAGTAAAGCCATCAATTTGGGGCCATGTATATGTACAAGCCCAAATTTCTGAAACATAAAGAGTCTACAGTAGAGAAGAGGGTTGGGTGTCATGGTGGTCTTTGAAAGTAGTTTCTTTGTATCCTGTGTGACTGAGGCAGTCACACACCATCTAATCCATTTTCTCCTTTACTCTATTCTTTACTTTTGACTTCACGCGTATACTGCACTTGAAAATGGATTTGCCTCTGTTGGTTGACTCCAACTTCATTAGGACTGCTTTTGATTCAATAAAGAAGTAATTTCCAACAGAGTAAGAATTTGAAGGATATCTTACCCTTATGTTTTGTTGAAAGGAAGGCTTTAGCTGTTCTGCATCTTAAAATTTTGTAAGGATTTAACCATTCACATTTGTGTTCATACTTTGAGGCAAGCAAAGGCGGTCTTAGGGGATTATGGCCAAAGGTGCATCTAAAATATGGATCTAGTCAGAGTGCTCCTTCAAAATCTTGTGATGGGAACTTCCCTGGTGGCACACTGGTTAAGAATCCGCCTGCCAATGCAGGCGACACGGGTTCGAGCCCTGGTCCGGGAAGATCCCACATGCTGCGGAGCAGCTGAGCCTGTGCGCCACAACTACTGAAGCCTACGCACCTAGAGCCCATGCTCTGCAACAAGAGAAGCCACCGCAGTGAGAAACCCGTGCACCACAACGAAGAGTAGCCCCCGCTCACCACAACTAGAGAAAGCCCGCGCATAGCAACAAAGACCCAATGCAGCCAAATATTTATTAATTAATTAATTAAAAAAAAAAAAAAAAAAAAAGCTTGTGATGATGCCCTACTACCTTTTGAATAAAGTCAGACCCCAGAGCCTGGCATTCTAGATCCAGCCCAACTCCCCATTCATTCTCTCCTCCTGATACACCTCCCAGAGCTTCTTGTTCATTGAGAGGGTGATGAATTCTCAGATCTCTGTGCCTTTGACCATATTGGTTCTAGCCCTGGGATCATGTAATCTGTTCTTTCTTTTATTTGTATGCTCATTCATTCCACAAATCCTTATAGAATATTCTACAGTTAACAGTGAGCTGGAGTTGGCTCAAACCGGCTGACAAGAGCCAAAGGTGTACATCTCTTCCTAACTCTGTGATCAGTGATGTCATGTTGGTAGCTTGAAATTGGCCATGGTGGGAGTATTTACTCCACATAAATAGACATTTGCTGCATATCAGGGGTTTTGTTTTTCTCCAGAGAGCTAGTTTACCAGCACACCACTATCTAGAGTCAATTCATCCTCTCATTTGTTTATTCCCTCAACCTGTACTTACTGAGCATTGAGAGTGTCTGGCATTGCAAAATGTCTTTACCTTCCCCCAACCCCTCCCATTTTAGCCTGGAGAAAGTCTCCTCATCCTTTAAGCTCAAACTTAAGTTGGAAACTCATGAGAATTTCTCCTTTCAGGGCATTTTTCTTTCATGTTTCCATGGAACTTGATACTTTTTCCTGTTATATCACTGATCACATTGCAGCATACAGTTTTTTTCTTCAATAATTAATTGGTACATTCCTCAATGTCAAGGAGGATGTCTAATTATCTTTTGGTTTCCACATTCAGCAGAGATCTGGGCACATAGTAGGCATTCAGTAAGTGTCAGCTGAATAAATACCTCGGGATATTTGATTTTTTTCTTTGTTTGATCTATTTCAATTGGCTGAGGAACCATTATGAGTTCAACCCCCAAAGCATCCAATATTTAATCAATGTTCATTGAGCAATTGTGTGTCTCAAGTGAAAATGTCTAGTTGAATAATGGCCATCAAAAAATCTTTCCTCTATTGCAATGAAGTCACAGGCTGGGACAGGAGCTTTGGGGGCTCGACCTGACAACTGATTGTGCTACTGGAAGCAGATCACAGAACTCTCTCGATCCTGATTTGCTAATCTGCTAAATGGAGGATTGTTTCTTGAATGCAAGAGGATGATGGATTTTAAAATATTTTGGTGGAAAATTTCCATCGTGTATATAGAATTTCTTTCTTTACAAAGGTTTGAATCATTTGCTCCTCACCCGCGCCCCCCAAAAAAGGAGTGACAGCGACGGAGGGAAAGTAATATCAGCAAGGTATACTTAGCTTTGGGTTAGTGTCTCATAAATGAAAAGAATATGAGAGACCTAAATCTAACCAGATATTATAGCCAGGAAATTTGGGGAGTGGAAGAAAAGAAGAAAAGGATAGATGCTACAGTTTGTGGTAAATAGAATATAGTGTATTTTAATTCTGGCATCATAATGTTTGAAATATTGATATTACTGGATATATCCTGTCAGAGAAGGAAATGAGTCCCTTGGGAAAAACACTAAAGCAACCGTGAGAATTATAGGTATGTCTCCTTGTTACAAGGGAAAATTTAATTTAATTTAAATTTAAGTAGGGAGTTATGTAATAATAAAGAATAAAGATAATTTTTTGCTGCCATTATTTTTTAATGTCAGAAGGGTTAGTAATTCACTTCATTCAATATTAGAAGATACGGTATCTCACTTTTTAAAAAATGAAAGACACTTGAGTGTGTGGAACAATTGGGCATCAAACCATCCATCTCTTGCTCTGAAGGAGCTCTCGTAATACCCGCTGCTCCCAGGAGGATGTCAGAGAGTCATGCAGGGGTGCCGGGAGCTGATGTTCTCAGGACAGAAAGCTTAGAATTTTGAGTACTTATTCATAGTTGCCAGTAAACCGACCAATTAAATGTGTTACTTTTGAATAACAGGACACAAACAAAAGTCAGCAACTCGGCAACTATTGTATAATGATGATGGGAGGAATAAAAGTTGACGGTGCAGCCATTTCATTTCCCGGTATAGGGATCTCAGAGGGGTTTCTTAGGCACTCTGCACTTTTGCAAGTTGTGATTTTGAAAACATCAGACTACTTTCCCAAATAATTGTGACCATTTTAAAGCAATATACCTGTGGTGAACGCCTGATAGCTTGACCATTTTTTTGGTCTATTTTTGAGCCATCTTTAATAAATAAATACACTCTATATTATAGTTTTCCTATCTTGGTGGCTTTTTCTGCTCCTTGCCTCTTCATCTCCACCAAAAACTGAAAGTAAATATGCATTCCTCCAAATGATCACTCCTCAAACCCCATCTCTCATATCTAAAGGTGGTAACAGCAGCAGTGCAGCAGTGAGTACAGGAAATTACCTAAAAGGGAGCCACTTCAGTTAGATTTACCAAGCATTAGAAGTTTAGGTCTAGAGACTTAAGCACAGTGGCCACCAACATCTTAATTTAATTTTATTTGTTCACCTACTTACTTTTTCTTTAAATGGTTTCCAAAGGTAGAAAATGAGAATTGACTCCACTAAATGTGCCATACTAAGAGGATAGCATTATTGCAGAGTGATCATTCCTGGAAGGTAGCTACATGTGACCATGATCATTTTCCATAGTTACTTCACAGAGAACTGACGCAGTGCTGCTAGCAGTCATAGATAACTAACCAATCATCATGGTCAGAAATTACTAATAGTATTTATTTAAATATGCTTTCAGATTCTCTGAATGTCAAAAAATTGAAGCCAAAGTAGAAGATGCCTACAAAGGGTCTAGTATAAATAAAAGGGACAGAGAAAGAACAAACAAACAAACAAACAAGCATTTCTCTTCTGTGCCGCCATCTACCTAAAAAAAATTCATGCTGCCCTAAGATAAGCTTGTACCTATTTTTATGAAGGAAAATAATGTGATAAACATCAGGAAAATGGTAATAGGGAACTAATGTTTGGCATGTATAGTATGACAGCACATCCTAAATGGGAACTTTTTGAAGATAGGTAGAAAGATAGAAATAAAGAAATAAAGAACCAAAAATTTTTCTCTTTTTTTAGATTTTTTAAAAATTATGTATTAAAATATCCTAAAATTATACACATTTTAAAGAGGTAATTCCATGCTGAAGTTCTAGCAACATAAACTTAGTCTTGTGGTTTATTATGTCACAAAAAGCCATTGGTAGAATTATCGAATTACTCAGAGTTGTGGGTACCTTTGCCTTACACTTTTTGTTGAGACATCATTTTCGTGTCCAGCAGAAAGTTCTTTGAGTCAGACGTGTTTTTGCTTTTTCAACATCATTACTTACACTGTACACAAATATAAAGCTAAGAAAACAGGTCTTGGGTCTTAGAAAACAGCAGCTGAAGGTCAATTCTGCATAAAGTCTGTTTTCTGCTAAAATTATTGAATGAGCTCATAGAGTGTAGTGTTCTGAATACCACCTAAAATTATATGTTCTTATTACTATTGCTAATAAGCCCTGACCTTGTGTTCATGCTTTGAGAAAATGTTAAGGAAGTTGATCTCTCATTATAGCTATTACCTACCAGCAGTGTGTGTGTGGAGCGGGGACAAGACTGGGTATGGGGTTGAGGGCATCCAAGGCTTAGCTTGGTTTTAAGAGATACATCAACCAGAATTTCAGATACTTCTAATCCCTTTGTTTCAGGAAGAGGTTTGTATTCTGCTTTCTACCCTAGATAGTCAACACCCAATGTTTGCATTTTATTCTAGGGAATTCTTTCAGAAGAGATACTGAAAACCAGAGGATTTCAGAGGAGGGCAGACAGCTGTCAAAGAGACCAGATAGTCTAATCTTTTTGAATAGAGAAAGATTAGACATTTTATAAGGAGTAATAATTTGCTTAACCTGAAAAAATGCTTGAGAAGATGAATTGAAAATAAATATTCTGGGACACTGGCTCTTCATTTAGTGGCAATATTGGTATGCTGAAGGCAGTCTTGGAAAAGTTTTATGTCGTTATGGAGAATTTTGTTTTGTGTTTTGCTTATTTATTTGTTTGTTGTATGACAGTGTTCTTGTTTGCTTTTTTTCTTCCTTTTTCTGTTTTTGCCTTTGCCCCTAAAGTGAATATTCTAAAAAGCAAATTCAAATTTTGCTGAAAGGTATTATTCAGCACTGAAAACTAAATCTGCTATTTAGATTCCTTTACGCTTGACTGAAGTATGAATATGGGTTTTTACCAAAGTTGGTCACATAAAAAAAGTAATCTTCAGTTGATAAAATAGAATATGGCTAAGTAGAGAAAGGAGGCAAAACTAGTCATCTTTATACCATTAATGACCAAGTGATTCAGTATTATTCAGTATCATACAGTAATTACATATGAGATCAGAAATGTGCCTGCCTTCTGAAGAAGGTCAGAATTTGGAGCAATGGGAGGAAGTATTGCTCCTCTTGTAATTTAGGTGGGCGGGAGAAACCAATGATGAGTGTCTTGTGCTACAGGTAATGCATTACAAAGTGTATCTTCAGTGACTTCAGGCTCTCCCTTGGCATGACAAGTGCTAGCCAAATGGCATTTCATTTGTTCCCTGCCATTGTATTGACAAGTCTTCACCCTAATTTTCTATTGCAATTGCTTTTGCTTTTCACTGTACGTGCAGTTCTGATCCCCCCAAAAGTATCAGGTAGTGGCAACACAGTATCATAGAGCAGCAAAAATTTTGCTGAATAAAAGTGGTTTACATGTCAAGGAAATAGTAAATCAATAGCAGAAGTGTAGCTATAGAGAACAAGTAGGTGTCCATGGATAAAAATTAATTATTTTTTAACAAAATAACCAAAGTAGCTTTTAAAGTATATAAAATACAATTTTTTTTACTGCCTCCATAGTTTTGTCTTTTCCAGAATGTCATATAGTTGGAGTAATAAAGTATTTAGCTTTTCAGATTGGCTTCTTTCACTTAGTAATATGCATGTGTAGTTTCTCCATGTCTTTCCATGGCTTGATAGCTCATTTCTTTTTAGTACTGAATAATATTCCATAGCCTGGATGTAGTATGGTTTATTTATTCATTTACCTACTAAAGGATATCTTAGTTGCTTCCAAGTTTTGGCATTTATGAATAAAGCTGCTATAAACATGTGTGCACAGTACTGATTTTAAGATAAACCATATGTCCTACAATACTGTGGTCATGTTTCTCTTCAAAAGAACTCTTAGCCCTCAAACATCCTAGGTTTGAGTTGATCAACAATATGATTTAGGGAGACTGTACTAATGATTATCTTATTCATTTTTAAATGAATTAATTTTTATATGAATGTGTGTAGCAAACATGAACCCCTACTGTGTGCCAGGCTTTATGCTATGGAGGATACAGGCACAAAAGCCTCTCTATAGCCAAGAGAGTCTAGAAAAGAAGATACATTTAAGTGACTATGCAAATAAACATGCATAAGAAATAACACTGGTTCTCCATGGCTGGAACATCAAAATAAATAAGTTTTGACTTAGGCCATGGTCCTTTTTTTCCAGAATAGTAAAATAAAATGTAAACAACGGAAAAATAATATATTTTGTTTAATGTTAGACATTTCTAAGTTCTTCTCCTTCTCTGTTAGTTATCCTATCTGGTCTTGTAGCTTTCACTCCCTTTGGTTTTTTCCTTCACGTGTTTATGTGATATCTTTCTCAAGATTCATTACTTTTGAAGCTCTTGAATCCCTTAATGCAGTTTCCTCATTCGCACGGTGGATGGGCTTTATTGGCAAAACTGGCCACTACCCTTCTATTGCACCTGTAAGAGAAGTCATTTTTTTAATTGGCCATCTTAAATCACCATTTAAGAAATAAAATGTCCACAAGAAAAAAAGCGTAACAAAAAAGTAGCTGGTGATACATGATCCCAGACCAAATAAAGTGACTTCCAAACTTAGGGGTCATCTACATAGAACTTTGGTGATAGTGTTGGTCTGGCATCCCTGAATAATTAAACTAATGGGAAGACGTCCCACAAGCCAAAATTTTTAGACTTTGGAGGAAACATTTTGAGAACACACTTTGTAGGAGTTGGTTTTGGTTTATTTATGAGTAAAGCACTTTATTTGGTATTATTTTCCTTGCCTATGTTTTATCTCTTAAAACTGAGGTAAGTTAAGTTTCACCTACAGTTTTCAGAGTTGAATTGACTTGCCTCTTCATACCAGTGATTCTTGTAAGTAACATCCTTTAAATTGTATTGGATCTTGTTGTGTGTGTGTGTGTGTTTGAAGAGACATCAGTAAGAAGCAGTATTCTTGAAAGGCTTTTGTGTTTTCTTCAGTGCCAGCACTTCAAATATTGCCCGAATAGAAGAAATGGAGAGACTTTTGAAGCAGGCTCATGCAGAGAAGACAAGGCTTCTTGAATCCAGGGTAGGCCTAATATCTTTGATGTAGTAGTTCAAGATGCCCTGCACTTGACACTGGGAAACTATTTTCAGGCCTCAATTAGCAGCGTGATCTTGGAGTAGTCACTCCACCTTTCTTGGCCTCATTTTCTTTTTTTTTGGCCGTGCCACATGGCTTGTGGGATCTTAGTTCCCTGACCAGGGATTGAACCCCAGGTCCTCGGCAGTGAAAGCACAGAGTCCTAACCACTGGACTGCCAGGGAATTCCCACTGGCCCCATTTTCTTTTCTGAAAAGTGAGGATGGGGCTTCCCTGGTGGCACAGTGGTTGAGAGTCCACCTGCCGATGCAGGGGACGCGGGTTTGCGGCTGGGCCCGTGAGCCACGGCCGCTGGGCCTGCGCGTCCGTAGCCTGTGCTCCGCAACGGGAGAGGCCACAACAGTGAGAGGCCCGCGTACCGCAAAAAAAAAAAAAAAGAAAGAAAAAAAAAGAAAAGAAAAGTGAGGGTGTTAGATGTTCTCTACGGCTCTTTACTGCACTACCATTTTTCATAATGTAAAATGTATATTCTGTGGACATAAACTGAAATGAATGCTTTGTATTACATTTTCCCTTCAATGGCGCCTTTGTTTGCCTGCCGGGGAACAGGAGGAATGGCAGGTCTTTATGCATTCTCCCTGCCTTGCCAGTTCGTGGTAAAGACACTATTGTAATATTAAAACTCCCATGTTATTGTGACTGTATTTCAAGCCAGAATCTGAACTTCCTTAGGAATTCCCCAAATGCCTTTGCATCCTGCCTGAAAGGGCACCTCCTTTCCTCTTCTAACTTCCCTGGGCACTTCCTCTGTGACCGTCGGCCAGGAAGCCACAGAGCAACAACAGGAATTGGAAGGACCTACGGCCATCAAAGAAAGGCCGAAAGTCGTGACTGGTGTTGGGTCACACTTAGTGAGCCTTTTTTATATTAAAAATGGAGAGTTTTTAATATATGGGGTCATTAGTATGAAATGACTAAATAGAGTCACAAGCTGTGTTTCACTTAATACTTCATTTTTAATTAAATGTAGTGGTTGCATTTCTGCACAGGATGCTTTTGAAAGTTCTGTGAATGGTGATTACGGGTGTTTTAGTCTTAGATATATACTGGGCTATAAAGTCAGGAATTGTCTAGTGAGAATTATTTGTTTTCATATTGGAATCATTCAAGTATAACCAGTGTGTCTGAACATATTTTCTGCATAATGATATTTAGGAACGGGAAATGGAAGCCAAGAAACGAGCTCTGGAAGAAGAAAAACGACGCCGAGAACTCCTGGAAAAACGATTGCAGGAAGAAACCAGCCAGAGGCAGAAGTTAATTGAAAAGGAAGTAAAAATAAGGGAGAAACAAAGGGCACAGGTTGGTTGGTCAATCTGGATGGATTGGAGTAGGTTGCCCCCTGGTGGTCGTTTTTCAGAAGACGGTCGTGCTATGTCTGAGGATGCCTTTGGTTGTGCTGCCTATTAGCCCTTGACATGTAATGGCTAAGAGAAAGATGTGCATTAATGGGCCAAAAAAATATGTGTTTATTTCAAAACCCACTGGAAACTACTAACAAAATGACATTTTTCTTTAGTTATACGTGGCACATTTTGATTGGAGAGGCACTTTTTCTTCTACCCATTTTTTTGGGAGTATATTTAAAAGGAGAATGTCTTCTTGAGCAGCTTTGAAAATGCAACTGGATTCATTACTGAAAACAAATACAACACCCAAACTAAGCTGAGGAAGAGAAGAGATTCTATTAAGACATCTTTTGGAAGCAAACACTCCAGAACAGGATACTTTTACCAGCCCGGTTTTTTGGTGGTGGTGTTCATGTTTGGGGTTTTTTTTTTTTTTCCTAACCACTGTGTTGTCACACGTTTCCCCTTTGCTGCATCAGTCCACACACATGTGCACAGGATTCCTGAGCTCAAGCAAAACTCAGGAAAACCATCCACTTTGACTTCCTATCTCAGTCAGTAGAGTCTGAGTCTCTGTTCTTGTCACTAGAACTATTTACATAATGTATGTTTTCTGAGAAACTAAAATAAAATTTTAAGTGCCATGTAATTTAAAGTTCAAATCAGTTTTACCAAAGCTTACTAGACTTAATGGTAAGAGGTACCAATTCCCTTATTCCTCACAGTTGCTGGCAGTCTGAAGTACAACAATTGGAGACTCGCCTTAAGACTTCATGTGCTTTGAGGGCTCAGTAAATCTGTGGCATCTGTCTAACGTCAAAGTACCACAGAATCAAAGGCAAAATAAAGGAAAAATACAAAGTAGAACTTGTTCATTTTATTTCATTATGCCAAACCTCTGTCACATATTGATTTAGTGTAAAGGTCATCCATGCCTGTTTGATATCTGAAGCCAAAACCAAAAGGCACAATTCTATTTTAATCCCAATTATAACTTTTGCTTCCAAGTGTATGATTTGGTTATTTTCCCCCAGGGCAAAGGGGTGGGGTAATTTAACAGGATAAAATAAAAGACTATTTTAGAAATACTACCCGTGGCAATATGTGCTTCCTAGATTAGATGAACCTCTACTCCAGCCATAGTAAAATAAAAGACATCTATGTACATCTCTTCAGTGTCTCGTCCTGGACAGTTCATTGGGTACAGCTTTGATTCCACTTCTTACCTTATTTTAGCTTCGCTTTTCAAAACATACATCTCTGCCTTCAATTTCTATCACAGGGTGTATGCAGGCCGACATGTACATACATCCTTGGGGGCTGGACTTAGTAAATAATGTTCAGTCAATTATGTCATGTCTGCGGTTATTTAAGGAGAACTGTTGTTGAGTTGTGGCAGGGAGAACTCCTGGATATGTTACAGAGGAGGAGTCCTCATCTGTAAGGAACAGCCCAGATAACTTCATGCCTTATTTCCCTGTGTTTTTAAGTGCTAAGTACCTCTGTTAAAGCTAAGGTAAATGACATGTTTCCATTTTCTCATCTGGCCATTTCAAGGACTAGAATCTGTTGGCCTGAGTTTATCCACATTTTCCCCTCCATACCATAGCATCCTGCTTAAAATGCCATTCACTTTTTTAGATTCCAAATGACAATGTTTAGCTTAAGTTCTCATAATCACATGGACATTTTAACACTTAGGCTTTTCAGTTCACTTTCACTTCTAAACATCTGTGACCTAAAACAAAACAAATAATTAGCTATAGATGAGATGGGCTTGTGCTTTTCCAGGCTCGACCTCTGACCCGTTATCTGCCTATCCGGAAGGAAGACTTTGATTTGCGCAGCCACGTGGAGACTGCTGGCCACAATATTGATACCTGTTATCATGTGTCAATCACAGAGAAGACCTGCAGAGGATTCCTCATCAAAATGGGTGGAAAAATTAAAACTTGGAAAAAACGTTGGTTTGTTTTTGATCGGAACAAGCGCACCTTCTCTTATTATGCAGGTGGGTGATAAAAAAAATCTGAGTGATATATTCAAATCAGGAATTCTCTGTTAAAGAACAAAGGCAATAAAATTCAGAATAAATAATTAGTGATAAGTAATAGAATTAATGGCAATATTAGCTTGATAGATGTATATTATTTTCTATTCAGATTATATGGTCCACCTGATACGAATTTCCTCTAGAAATAATAAAAATTATGTTATTTAAAAAGTGTGAGTTAGTCTATTCTAGTTCTGAAATAAGCTCAAGCCCCAATAAATATTAAATGGAATTTATTTTTTAAACCAAAATATTATCTTTTAAACCATGAAATCAGAAAAAAAAGGCTTCTATTTATTTCTCTATGGTCATATGCTCTAAAGTCACACACAATTAGGCAGCTTAACTGACAGTCATTCAACTGTAGTTTATATACTAGAATGACAATTTCAGCACAGAGAGTAAAGCTCATCAGTGAACTAGTGAATAAGTAAGTATTTATTAAGTGACTGGAATATTTTTGGATTCTTTAAATGATGGATTATGAGAACCATACCCTACTGAATCTTCTATAAATACAGGAGTATTTGTGTAAGCGGTTTACTTATTAAGAAGCCCCTTATGTACACTTAGATCACATATGAAATATGTCCATTAGCAGCATAAGAATAGCTCTTCTCTCTTTTCAACTGCTGAGTAAGAGTAGAATCAGACTAGAGGTTATGAAGAGACCCTACCTTGGGGTGACTGTATCAGCAGTTATGAGCATTGTTGGGAATTGTTACAAAGTGTATCAAGGTAATACAAAATAACAGTCCAGTCATTTAATCTGTAGTGTGAGGTCAGGATATGTTTATGAAGAGGGGTGTGAGCAACAAGAAGCAGGTGGAAGAAAGGAAACACTGGCAATGGAGCCCCAGAATCGAGGTGAGGAAAGGGCAGGGGGTGCATGCCTTTCAGTTAGGGGCTCTTTGGGTGGGGTTCCAGTTGCTACAGGGGCGAGTGGCCTGAAGTAAATGGTCTACTAACCCTCACAGGTTGCCTCTCTTGGGCTTTCTGACCTTGGGTTTTATAAGAATCCAGAGACAGTCTCTTTAGTTAATACAATAGAAAAGATGCCTATGTAATAAGAAATGCCAATTTAGTGTCTGCAAAATGCATAAACAAAACTTTGCTACGTGCTAGTCTCCAAAGACAACGTCAGCCAGAATTTTCCAAAAATAAAATTTTAAAATAACTCAGACAAAACAGCTTCACTCTTTTCTGCTCCTTTTCTCTGGGATTTGTATTTCATTCTTATGCTTGTATTTTTCAGATTCTTTCTCATATCTGAAGTGCCCTACAAACAAAAGTTTTCTTCCCCAGTTTTCTGCCTTTTTTGAAACACTGACAAGGTTTACTTTTATCTCCAGATTTTATTTTACCTCTGTTTCCAAAAAACAAAGTATTATTGTTTTCCCATGAATTCATTATTGCAGGACCTTTTCCACCAAATGTTTGAGAGACACATTGACCTTCTCTTTCACAGAAACTGGTGGAAACCCACCGAACATGGTATTAATTAAAACAGAGTTTCCCTAGGAACTAAGTCTATATAATGAAAGTAAGTCTCTTCCCATCACAAAAGTTCTACCTTTTCTAACACTGTTAAGCCTGAAATATCCTTTCAGACTTTCTCCATTCCTTTTCATGTATGTTTCAGTCTATATAGGTGTTCTTTCTTCTTTAATACAGTTAGGACCAAATTATTCACTCTGTTCATACCTTTCTTCACATAACAGTATTTCAAGATTTTTCTCTTTGAGCACATGCAGATTTACCTCAGTCTTTTCAGTGGCTGTGTAGATTGCAGTGTACAGCTGGTCTAGAATTAAATCAGTACCCTATTAAAGCTCCAGCAGATCTTTTGCAGCCTGTGCTCTAACGAACCCAAATACACGTGCACATGCATGAGTAGGTCTTATACGATACAGTTTTAGAAGCAGAATTGCTGAGTAAGAATTCTGGCATTTTTCATTGTGTATGTTTTACCAAATTGACTTCCAAAAGAGACTTTCTCATTTGCATTTCCACCAACAGGGTATGATAGAGTCTCTTTCTGTATCCTCATCCATAATTTTGAGATTCTTTAATGTGCTTGCATGTGTTATCATTCCTGCAGAGTTTAAATTACAAAATGTCTCGAACATATTGGTGTTATTAGTCACCACAGAGTGATGCTGTTTGGTTGGTGGTTTTGTTGTTTGTTTTTGTTTAGTTTTATGCTCTGTTTGGTTTTTATGGCAAATCTGACGAAATCTTTGGAAGCAGTTTGGAAAACGCTGCACTGAAAGGACATTAAATTATTGACATGAAACTCCGTTGAGAACAGGATAAAATATCAAGTATACTAGACAAGAAATTTGATAGGAAAGAAACATAAGTAGAATATTATTTTAAATTAGAAATAAAAAAAACCACTTGTTACAAATTTCATTGCAACAGAGCTGCCTATTAATATTTTCATTACAACTACTGTCTTGGAGAATGTGGGGAAATAATTTATCTTGATGTCAATGATGTTTACACTTTGTGTGCTAACCTGACAGTCAGTATTCTGGGTTACCTTTTGACTGCTAATTTGTGAAGAGCCTTGAGTAAAGTCACTTAGTCTCTTTGTTTAGGGTTGCTAATTCCAACCTTCTTTTTTTTTTTTTCTTTTTTCAGGATAGAGTGTGGCTAATGTACTAACCTAGGTTATCTTAATTAATCTTAGATAATTTAAATGCTAGATAAATATTTTAATGATGATAGTTATAATGAAATGATAATTTTTCCTGTCCATCAGTGGTGATAAAGTATTTAACACTCATCTACCATTGCAGACAAGCATGAAGCTAAATTAAAAGGAGTAATATACTTTCAAGCCATTGAAGAAGTATATTATGATCACCTCAAGAATGCTAATAAGGTAAACATTGAATTTCAGATTCCTACAATTTGAATGCATAATTAAGTAGGGGAAAAGGTATTTTTTGAATTCTAATTAATTTCGATTTGTTATTCTGACATAATGGATAGATATGATCAGAATGGTGTTGGAAAAGTAAACATAGAAGTAAAGTAATTAGTGCAGCTGATCTTTTTGTGAAAAAATAAATCATGACAAAATGAGAAAATACTCTGGATGTATTGGTTTGGGAGACCCTGCCAAGTAACTCTTTGCTAGGCTTCTAAGAAGGAGCTACTACCTACTTATGAGGAAGATCATAAGGAAACATCTTAGTAGGGCTAAGAATAACATTTATTGAGCTATTTTTAGAGCACCCACTATCAGCTAGATACCCTGCTGGAGCTTTACAAGTAGCTGCTAAAACGATTGGTGAGCTCACTGTGAGAGTTCTTGTGCAGAAAGGCCAGGAATATGGTCAATCTTGAGAAAGGTGTTGAGAGAGAGGGAATAGCTTACATTAGAACAGAAGTAATAGCTACATAGAAGCCTTCACATATCTCTGTGTTATATTTAATGTTATAATTTCAAGATTTTGTTTTATGTTCTTTTCCTTTTTTTTAGAGTCCTAATCCATTACTCACCTTTAGCGTCAAGACGCATGACAGAATCTACTATATGGTGGCCCCATCGCCAGAAGCCATGCGGATCTGGATGGATGTTATAGTTACTGGGGCGGAAGGTTACACTCACTTCTTGTTGTAGTGAACTAACGCAATAGTCCACTTCAGGGCAGACTGCAATAATTTCTTACAAGAATAAAGCCATATTCAACACCAGGTGGAAAGACCCAACAGACCCATCCCTTTAACTATGGATACTCAGAACTGTTTTCATATAAACAGGAAGTCATTTGTAAAAGGGAAAGAAGGGATTTTAATTCAAAGCTTGAGCGTAAATAACTCAAAGCTTGATCATAAATAGCAAAGAATTGAAGCGCCTAGGAGAAAGAAAACACTATTTTGGTAAATAGCATCACTTATAGGAACATTTCTTATAAATTCTTTTTTATCAGTTGTTGATTTTGGTGAAATAAACTAAACCGTTTACAAATGTCTATATGTACTTGGAAAATATGAAATTATTTTAGCACCCAAATCATTGGCATTGACTTTACTGGTAATCAACTGGCTTTTTTGAAAAAGGAGTATTTTGCTGAATGTTATTTTATAAATATAAGCAAATAAGGGCTTGGAAGGGACTATATTGTACGAGGAGTTTGGCCCTACACCAAAACCAAAGACTTGATATCACCTCTGTTTAACACTAGTAGTTTCAAGTGATGAACTGCAGTTAGTGTTATTCTACATTTTTAAATGGTACTTTGATGCCAACAAGTGCCCAGGAAGTTGACTTTGAAGAATCACCACCAGCATAAGCTACTGTACATATATAAGCAAACTACTCTTTGTAAAAGAAGAACAAAAAGCTGTGTGTTTTCGGAAGAAGCAGTCTTAGACATTCTGTCACATTGGGCAATTTAAAATAAAGAGAATACTTAGGAGCTATTTTGATGAAGATTTCTCCATTCCCAGTACTGAGAATAAAGGCAACCAGTAGCCGATTTTCTTTATATTATCTGATTTCTCTTTGTTGCAGCCTCACATGACGTAACTATGAAATACAGCTGTTTTCACCAAAGAACAGATCAATTAAAATCCTTATTTACAGAAGTATTGTGATTCCATTAAAAGGCAAATGAAGTGCAACTTAATGTACTCTGTAATGTACTATTTTATTACGTATTTTCTTTACAATTAGCCTTTGTTTTTTAGAGTTAAATTAATTTTTGTTGAATGAAATGACTTCAGGAAAGTCCTTTTATAACGATTTTCAAATGCCATTTATCCTGGTTTGTCATGTTGTGTGCGTTTGTAAGTATGAATGTACTCTTTCTACACATTGGCAAAAGAATAGAAGCAGAAAATAATGACATTACTTACTAGTACAAGCGAAATGATTAGATCAGAAGTGTCTGTAAAATCTTTGTCAGGCCTGCCTGGGTACAATTTTTTTTTTTTATTTGCAGTGGTTTGTATACATGTTGCCAATAATAAGATTTTGCAACTGGATGACACATGATTTTACTTGAACAGTGAAGGACAAAATCACAATTGCAGAAGACATTTTTATAATCTTTTTTTTCAGAGATCACCCCTAAACCCTGTAATGAGAGTGAAATGCAATTGCTAAACTTTTGTTGGTTAATGTAAAGATATAACTTTTCTGAACTGTACTTTACCTTCTTCATAGGATTGTAAAGATATTCTAATCAACTTTATGCCTTGCATGATATAGTAAACCTTTCCAATATGTGTGTTAAAATATGTTGAGTTTGGATTAAAATATTGACCAGATTTCACATTTGAAAATAAACTCATCTCTCATTAGGAAGTCACCCATTGGTTACATGACAGGGGATGGATTAATCAGCAAAAGTCCATTGTAGAATCGACATAAAGGTTGTTGTGTGCTAACACCGACTTGTAGTTTATAAACTGAAGGAATCAGAAATCTCTCTGGTCACATTCCTGTTGCTAACAAAATGAGATAACCCCTGAGAAACCTGACATCTTTTTGTCTAATTGCACAGATGCAATTACCACTGGGGATTGAAGGACTGTGTTTACCTATCCTTTCTCTGATGGGGAAAAAATCATGCAGGTATGAAGTTAAAGCTCTAAGGCTTTACTTGGTGGGAACATCATTTGTTTCCCTGAACAAGGCAGCAGATTTCAGAGGAAGAAACCGCCCTCTACAGTATGTCCTTTCACACCTGTCAATGAAGGCAACATTGATAGTAGGTTAACGGAAACAAATTTGTCTACTTCAGGCCCATTGCTGTCAGTAAAAGCATCTTCACTTGACTCTAGCTGCAATTTTTCCTGATTTGTTATACTGATGAAGGTGGATGGAGAAAATGGTCCATGGGTTTCCCTGCTTTTTTTGTGCAGTGCCTTTCCCACTATGAGAACAAGTAAGATTTTTTTTTCTTTTTCTGCACATAAAATGCAAGAAGACCTGCAAAAATAAAGGGACAGAATAGGGACAGGAATGATTGAGAATATTTGCAAATATCCAGAACCACAGGGAGAAGTATTTATTGTTAAGATACAAAGGATGCTGAAGTGATGTGCATTGGGCATCACCTTAGTGATTTTAGTCACTTTAGAGTCTACAACAGGCTTAATGGAGAACTAGCAAAATAGCTCAGCAGCTTTTGGAGAAAGCTGCTAAATCAAGCAGCTGTCAAGCAGGTGTTTCTGGCAATACACCTCTCAAGAAAGAGATCTATTAAGTTTTTATTTATCCAACTTTTCTGGTGTGTTCTAATAGGAGAGGTTCTCAAGACTCCAAAGATAGGCTGGATTCACTGTATCCAGTATTAAACCAGCTACAGTAACTTTTAAATAGAAAACAAACAAAAAAAAACTAGTCCTTACTTGTTGACGCTTGAGGCCTCCAAGAATTGCTTTGAAGGGTGTCAGAGCAGGAATCCAGAAACGCTTGTACCACAGCTTATTCAACTATTTTTAAAAATTGGCCATTCCATTTTTTTCTTGTTTGCCTCTAAAAATGGCGCTCTCGTAGATAATATGCATCCTTATAAACTAGTATTTTCTATAGGATAGTCACAAATTGGGGCCGTTGGGTCAAAGGGCATTGAAAATGATGCATATTTTTAATTGCCATAGGTGCTCAGGTTACTTGACAAAGAGTTTGTCAGTATACCCTCCCACGAACCATATGTGAGTGCCCATTGCCCAGCTTCCTTGCCGGAAAAAAGTTAAAAAGAACAATAGTTGTTCCTTTTAACTTTTGCCAATCTGATGGGTAGGAAAAATGGCATGGGTTATTTTCTTAATTCCAATTTTTCAGTTAGGTTGATCATCATGTTTACATATATGAACTGCCTATCACAGCTGTTGGCCAATTTTATTGGAATTATATATTTTTTCTTATTTCTAGGAGCAGGGTGAACAGAACTATTCAGGTTTTATTCTTCTGTTGAGGCCGTTTATCTACTGGAATTTATTTTTGCGTATAGTATGAGGTAGGGGTCAGAGTAATTCAACAGTCAGGCATACAAAGAGCTAAAACAAACTGAAAAAGGGCGAAGGAGCGGCGAATGTTCGATTCCACTCCAGGCGTTTATACAAGCAGGATTAAGGTCAGATCTTCGAACCATTTCCGGTACAGGTCAAAACTGTGAGGGGGTGGGAAGTACTTGTAACGCAGCAAGCCTAGCACTTTATGTTTCCGCTTCCTACTATCATCGGGATGACGAGATGGTTTCCTATCTAGGAACGATGGGTGGGGTTCCTCTCCTCGCTTCCAGTCGTGGGGTATCTACCCACCGAGAAAGCAGCCTACCGAGGGCGCTCAAAACATCCAAAACTCACAGACCGAACCTCCCCAACAGAACAGCCCAACGGCGAAAGTCTGGGAAGAGCGACGACGCTCTGCGCATGTGCGCTCTTCGGGGATCGAAACTCGGACAGGCGCTGTTTACCAAGTTGCGCCTTCCAGAGGGCGGCGCATGCGCAAGCTCAGTTTCTGGTCGCTGTGCGTGTCTCTGTAGGTCGGCGCGGGGCGCAGGGGCCGTTGGGAAGATGGCGAGGGTGGGTTTGGGCGCGTGGGTACCTTGTCGCAGGTGGGGCTGGATGGCCGTCTCCTTCGGCTTCCACCGTGGGCTCAGCACGTTACTTGCATCGAAGGCCGAGCGGGCGCCACGGTGGCTCCCAGGTCAGTGTCCGAAAGGCTGGAGTAGGACGCGTACTTTGGAACATCCCGGATTCCGGCAGTTCTTGTGCCATGCGTTTTTGACGCCCCGTTCAGAAATGCTCTTCCCCGGTTCTCAGTACCCCAGTTCTAGGCGCTTTCGACAATTCTGGTGAAGGCTGTGAGGAGAGCTCTGCCGGGCCCCGGGGTATTCTGGACAGCCCGGGCCGTTGGTGGCGTTACGCTCTGCAGTCTAAGGATCCTCTCTGCCCGCCTCCCCTTTGTTAAGCGCCAACATTAGGAAACATTCAGATGTGCATTTAATGCGTTTGATTATTAGTTGCTTTTGCTTTTCTCTGCTAGTTCTAAAGGGTTTACAGATCGTGACTGTTAAGATGCTTAGACCTGCCCTTTCTTGACTTGAGCGATTTTACAGTGTGAACATTTTCTTTGGAAAAGTGTAAACGCCGTCATCAAGCCCAATTTCTAGTTTTTTGTTCTTGTTTTTTTTTTCCCATGATCGCAGCCCAGTAAAAACCGTAGTCATTACTCTACAAAGGAAACTAGAATTTGGACGAAATATTAGAGTCCATGAATATTTCCGTTCCTTGTGCTTGATTCTTCTCCGTCCCACCCTACCTCCACTCCCAACCCCCATATATGTAGTCTGTCTTTCTGAATTATGTCTTTTTATTTTTTTGTTTTGTTGTGTTCACACCCTTGCTAGACAGCTGTCAGATGCATAGTGCTTGGAATGGGAATTGTCATGGCAAATACCCTTTGAGTTAAAAATTTTAAGCATATTATCAGTTTAACTTACATTTAATTGTACACAACCAAAAGGTTGTTATATATCTGTTTTTCTAGCAAAGTATAGTATGTCATTTCATTAACTAGAATATGATACTCTTTTACTATTTAGTAAACATTCATTGAACACTTATGCCCCAGGCTTTGAGCTAATCCTTACAGTACGATGATCATTCACGGATATAATGTTAAGAACCTGACCACTTATAACTCACCAAGATTAAACAAATTGTAATTATCTCATGGAGAATTTCCTGTTGGAAAGTAATATGGAAGAGAGGATATGAAGGAATTTTGGAGTGCTAAGGAAATGGGAAATGAACATTTTTTGCTGCTGCAATCTGTCAACCAACATAACTGGCTCCTACTAGCCTTGTTCACTAAAAGGTTTAAATTTGGCATATTTCACTATACATTGAAACTCTGAAACAAGATTACATATAAAAGGGATAGCTTTAAGGGTTTCAATTCAGTTTTTAAAAAAATCAACTTCTCAAATCCAAAATGAGGAAAACTTTATTAGCTTACATGGAAGAGACTGAGAAGTTTTAATTAGCCACAAAATAGAGAAAGGTTTCATGTAATTAAAAAGAGATTCCGTTGGTCCAGAAAAAGACTGTTAAGGGAGTACACAAACCTAGTTTCTTTGGAGGGAGAAAGTGGGATTATAAATGACGTTTTTTTTTTTACATATCTTTCTACATTTTTTAAGAGCAAGTATTGACTTTATAGTAGGGAAGGAACTTTAAAAATAATGAAATGGAACAGTCTTGTAAGGTTTACCCTTTGTACCTTTGTACTTGTACTAAGATTTGTGTGTACCATTCACAGAAAACCAGGCCAACAAAACACAGTGATTGGGAGTCCTATGAGAAATCTTTTTCCAAAAATGGTATTATCATGCATTTATTCAAGGTTACTTGTAAAGAAACTGCTCATTGAACCCGCCTCAGCAGATATGGAATCACGATTGGCTGTTACCATGGCCCATGATTTTATGGGTGGAGAGGGAATCAGTAATAAAAGGGGCACAGCACCTCTACCTTTGAAACAACTTCCCAAGGGCAGACCAAACTTGTTTCTCCCCCTCCCCACTAAAAAGTAGAGGATGTGAAACCCCTTAAACATTTTAAAAAATTTTAAAGAAGGCAAATCTCACAAGAAAGGGCTAAAACTAGTGTAGGTAAATCTGAATGTTGATTGATACTATTTGGGACAGATGATATAGCAGCAACAGAAAAACATTTTTGACAAGTCTCTCTGTCTTTTGTTACCTTCACATTTCCTTCTCATTGTGTATTTTGGAAGAATCATGATTGGACCTTGCTCAGAGAAGACACTGATTGTGGCATGATTTTAAAAGATACCATGCACAGACTTGTGACTTTAATACTTCACATCTGTATTTTTTTACTGTTAAATGGAAATAGTATTTGACATCAATTTGATGAGTTAAGAAAGTTAAGATTAAAAATTTGTATGGTTTTCAAAAAACTGTGTTTGCAAACTATGTTTTGTGTACTTTGTTTAGCTTGCAGACAAAAGACATCAATCTCTTTCCTTAGTCGACCAGACCTTCCAAACCTGGCTTATAAGAGGCTAAAAGGCAAAAGTCCAGGAATTATCTTCATCCCTGGCTATATTTCTAATATGAATGGTACAAAAGCATTGGCGATTGAGGAGTTTTGCAAATCTCTAGGTCACGCCTATATAAGGTAGGAACAACACATTTTAGAGAAAATATTACTACCATTCACAGTGGCAGTAGAGAATCACTTCTGCTCTAACCAACTGAAACAAATGCCAGCATTTTTATAGATTAATTTATTTTAATGGTCTGTAAACTTTCATCTTGTGATTTAGGGTTCTTGTAAAGTGCAGTCTTTAAAAGGCCTTTTTTATAGGTCTTTGTGGGGAATTCCTTGGCAGTCCAGTGGTTAGGACTCCGAACTCTTACTGCCGAGGGCCCAGGTTCAATCCATGGTCGGGGAACTAAGATCCCACAAGCCCCGCTGCCAAAACAAAACAAAAAACCTAAATAAATAAATAAATAAATAAATAAAGGTATTTGTGCCACACCGACAATGGTGGCAGAAAAAAACTAGTGGTAACTTAGCTCTTTAGAAACAATATTCTAACATGACAACAAACCAGTATACTAATTGGCTTTCTTGTAATCTCGTAATTATATTGTGGTTTTCCTTTGGGGACTTAAGGACATTTATTTGATCACTGTTTATTTCCTTTTAAAATATGTAGTTTAAAATAATATATGTGTTTAAAAGTATTGTAAAATTAATATTGTATAGTTCACATTTCCACTGAGTTTCTTTTCTTTCACTTCTGTAGCCTGAATATGTATAAGCATAAATAAGGATATGTGTTGTTTACTACTTGATTTCACAGTTCCTAATATTTCATACTGATATTATTTTACTAAAATAATGTGTTTATATTGTTATTAGATTTGTTTACTTACAACAATCATTTATTTAGTGCCTGGTTTGACATTAGAGATAGTATGGTTTAGTAAAAAGAACACTGGCCTGGAATTCAAGAAACATGGGCTCTAGAATTAATGCTAGCAATAACTGACAAGATGAGTCAGTTAATAAATGCTGGACCTATTTTCTTCATCATAAAAAGGAGGAGTTTGGACGAAAGATAATTTCTGAATTCTTTTCTAGCACTAGCAACCTAAAAATCTATTTATCTAGTTTTTAGAAGAGTTTCACTAACATTCACTCAATAGGTCTAGAAAATACAGCTTTTAGAAATAAAATAAAAAATAATTAGAAATTAAAAATTTAAAAACTTTTAGAATTAAAAATAAGACTTTTATCTATTCAGTATATTAGCAAAAAATATGTCAATTGTATGAATCTTGTCTTATTCTTGTTATCAAATTAACTGAATTATTTCATTTTCATGCTCAGAACTCTTAAAAATATGTTCTAACCTAACTGTTATTCTGAAGACTGGAGTATTTTTTACAAGTAGACTTTCTAGCACTATACTGGTGCTGTGAAATATACAAAGAATTATAAAACATGGTCGTTGCCTGTAAGGATCTTTTAATCAGGGTGGGGGAATGCAAGATAAAATACATATGGGAAATTAGACAGAAATATTCATCAAAATGTGATTATGTCAAAGAGCAGGATACTAAATTGTATAAGGTGAGAGAAAACTAGGAGTCAAAGTAGATAGAAGACACTTTATAAAGGAACACTGAAAAATAGTTAGGATTTGGATAAGAAGGAAGAGCTATCCAGGAAGGGGAGGACTACCCTGAGCAAGAAGACATGATGATATCAGAAAAATTGCCATCATTCTCCTTCTTTGTCCCCAAAAGAATTTGACTCAAGAAATCCCCATTTTATCAGTTCTCGAATTTAAATTGAGACTATGAGAGCTATAACCAGTTCCTATCTCCCTATAAGACATATAATGGGGTTTTCTGCATTTTGGATGCATATGAGTAAATTTTCTTTTTAAAGGTATATTAAGTAATGAGGATGAAATTATAATGTATACAGACAATTATGTGATACTGTATTAAAATGTAGCCTAAGTGTATCTTTATAAAACTGTATAAAGTGTAGCCCTTCATTACAATTTTTAATTTGATCAGGTTCCTTTTTATTTGCTTTCATCAAACTTCATTGCAATCTAATCACTTTTAGCTATTGATTGCATTTTAACTTGTTATAAGAGATTTTATCTTCTATTTATACTCCCAATTTCTCAGTTTACTTTTGTTGTGATTTTGTCTGTAAAACTTAGATCTTGAATGAGGAAATGGTTAATTCTGTATATTACACAAGGAATAGTACATATGGTTCTGTGTAAATGGTTTTTTAATATCCTGCCACCATGCCTAAAATAAGGTTGAGTCAGAGCTCAGGAACACATGGTTTTAGGGCTGGTCTTCTCTCATAATTATTTCTAATAAAATTTAAAACTTTAGATTTGGGAATATGTTCCAGAGTATTGGGGCTTCTAAGACAGAATTGCGTTACTGTGTTTAAAAGTTTTAAACTGCTGAATGTTTTTTAATTATCTTTGTCACTTGGTTAGGGTTCAGCAAGATTGAACTATATTGACACCTATTAGTATCACTGAATGTTTATATTTTCCTTTTTGAAGGCCCTCTACATGTGTTTTGCATCTTCACCATGTAGTTGGAAGGGAACTGTAAACAAAATACAGCAAGTAGAGATGTGTGATTGCCCACAGAGGGGGGTAAAGGAGAATTAGTTGGTGTCTTTCTCGCCTCTTCTCCCTGATCTGTCTTCTATATCCCCTGGATTGAGGAGAAATAATAACTGTGATTTAGACTTCAGTAGGTGCCTTGTTAACACTATTTCCCAAGGACCCAAAACCACTTCACTTCATACCTAATTTTAATTTCTTTCTCCATCACTTTTATTTATTTTTTTTTTAATTTTATTTTATTTATTTATTTTTTAATTTTATTTAATTTATTTGTGGCTGCATTGGATCCTCGTTGCTGCGCGCGGGCTCTCTAGTTGCGGCGAGCGGGGGCCACTCCTTGTTGCTATTCGCGGGCTTCTCATTGTGGTGTCTTCTCTTGTTGTGGAGCATGGGCTCTAGGTGCACGGGCTTCAGTAGTTGTGGCACGTGGGCTCAGTAGTTACTCCTTGTTGCTATTCGCGGGCTTCTCATTGTGGTGTCTTCTCTTGTTGTGGAGCATGGGCTCTAGGTGCACGGGCTTCAGTAGTTGTGGCACGTGGGCTCAGTAGTTGTGGCTCGCGGGCTTAGTTGCTCTGTGGCATGTGGGATCTTCCCGGACCAGGGATCAAACCCGTGTACCCTGCATTGGCAGGTGGACTCCCAATCACTGCACCACCAGGGAAGTCCCTCCATCACTTTTTAATCCCTTATCTCTAAGAAAATATGTATACACTATATATCACATATATTCTTCAAGTACACGAAAAACACTGGGATTTAATACTTTTCATCAGATTTTAAGAATCAGAAAAATACTGAAAACTTTAAATTTAAATAAAATAGTTCTTTATACTTTTATGTTCTATTCATTTATTATGTATTATAGTACTCAGTGTGTGAGGTTCACATGCTAGCCACTATGGAGAATGCAGAAACAAAAATAAGATGATGGTATTTCCCCTCTAGGATCTTTACAGTCTCATAGGAATGATGAGACACAAATACACACATAAACTGTCTTATAGAGCAGGATATAATAAAATGATTGTGACTAATAAAAGTGAATTCTCTCTAAGTTTCATTAGGTAGAGGTATTTTTTTTTTTTTCGGCTTGTCTGGGAAGTCTTTCCAGCAAAATTTCATTTGGACTAAGCTCTAAGAGGGGATATTAGTAATGAAGGTGATGGAAGAAGGTATTCCACAGGAAGGAAATGGATGAAGCGTAAAACAGAGACAAAACGTAGAGTCTTTTTTAGGAGCAGCAAGTTGTTTAGTTTGACTAAAGCAGTAGTTTCATCAGAAGAAATAAAAGGTCAATCTGAGATGACTAAAATATGTTTTTAAAAAACAGGCTAGGGCTTCCCTGGTGGCGCAGTAGTTGGGAGTCCGCCTGCTGATGCGGGGGACGCGGGTTCGTGCCCCGGTCCGGGAGGATCCCACGTGCCGCGGAGCGGCTGGGCCCGTGGGCCGTGGCCGCTGAGCCTGCGCGTCCGCAGCCTCTGCTCCGCAGCGGGAGGGGCCGCAGCGGTGGGAGGCCCGCGTACCACAAAAAAAAATAATATAAAAAATAAAAAACAGGCTAAAGCGCTAAATTTTTGTTATATATCACAGGAAGCCATTGAAATTAATGCCATATCAATACAACGTGTCAGACAAAACCTGACAGTATAAAGTGGGTCCATTTGGAGAAAGAATAGTCATAGAGACACAGTGAGGAGGCTGCTGTGATAGGGTAGGTTTAAGGTGAGAAAGACCTGCACCAAGACACCAGTCTTGCCAAACTGAGGAGAAAGGGGTGCATGTGAGGAAAAATGAGAGAGTGAGGATAGTACAGGGCAGGCAGTGTTCTATACCCTGGGGAAAAACAAACTTGAAATAAAACAGTCTGCCCTTGAAGAACTGACATTCTAATCAGAGACATATATTTAAAACTTGATTACAACACACAATATGAAAAGTGTTAATTGGGTACGAAGAAAGTGACCTACTACTACTAAATGACACATTCTGTCAAAGAAAGTTCCTCAAAGGAGGTGACATGACTTAAAGGATGACTAGGAGTTTGAATGGGGAAGGAAGGCTTTTTAGGCAGTGGAACAGCATGCAAAGTCTCAAAGTTAGGAAAGGGCTTATCCAGGAATTGGGAGTAGTTCAGTATGACTAGGGTTTAGGGCAGTCTGCAGGAGTGGTATGATACTTCATGATTTATTGAATTGAGACCTTGAAGGAGAGGTAAAATTCACAGATCAAACAGACTCTGAGCCTGGAGAACTAGGAAGTTGGAAGGAAAGAAAACCAAGAGGAGGAGCTAGTGATGATGAATTTGATTCTGGACTTCTCTTTTCCTTCTGCTAATTGAGTAAACATACACTTAGTACTTACCATGTGCAAGGGACTGATCTAGGCACTGGGAAAGCAGTGTGAACAAAACAATCTGCCCATATGGAGCTTCCTTTTTAGTGTGGGAGATAGACCACAAACCAATAATCAAATATGTGTATTGTCAGGTAGCAATATTTGCTATAAAGAGAATAAAGCAGGGTAAGGAACTAGAGAATGATGAAAGAAGCACAACTTTAGGTTGAATGGTCAGAGAAGACTTACGGAGATATAACATTTGAGCCAAAGGCCTAAATGAAGTGAGGGAGCAATCTGAGTGGATATCTGGAGTAGGGTAGTCCACGTGGAAGGAGAAGCTGTTGTAAAACTCCTGAGGCAGGAATGTGGGTGGTATATTCCATTAACTTCAAAAAGGAAAATAAGGATACAACTGGGAGGGAGAAAGAACAGTAAGAAATGAGATCAGAGAGTAGTTAGGGGCTAGAGGATGGTAAGGACTTTGGATTTTACTTAAAGATTATACAAAGACTTCGGAGGGTTTGTGCAAGACATGATTTTTGTTTTAAAAGGATCACTGACTACTGTGTGGGGAATAGAGTTTGAGGGTGAAAAATGAAAATGGAGATCTACTAGGAGACTGTTGCATTAGTTCAGTCAAGAGAGGATCGTGATTTGGACCAGGCTGGCAGCAGTGGAGGAGGTGAGAAAGTAAGTGGCTATGGGAGATCTTTGAAGGTTAAGCCACTAGGATTTACTGAAATACATATTGACTTCACTGTTTTACTTTAATATATTTTAGACATTGTAATAATGATTAATGTGTTATCTTCCTTAAAAATTAGAGAAGCAAATACATAGATATCTAAATATAGATATGTTTTCTCTTTTTTCAGGTTTGATTACTCAGGAGTTGGAAATTCAGATGGTAACTTAGAAGAATGCACAGTGGGAAAATGGAGAAAAGATGTTCTTTCTATAATTGATGACTTAGCTGAAGGACCACAGGTGACTATTTTTGTTTAATATGATGATAATTGTTGACTGCAACCTCATGACATTTGAACTGTTTCTTTAGATGTGAAAATTTATTTAATATTTTAAATGTCTAACAATCCATTTTTGTATTTCAATATCAAATCAATCAGTTCTGTTATTTTCACTTTCTCATAAAATGAAGGTAGCATTTTACTTTTCATTTTACAAATTTTATTTGTCTAGTTTATTCTCTATTATAGACCTAATACTTTAACAAAAAGTAATCATAATCTTAATTTTACTTTGTGCCAAATATTAAAAGTCTGGGAGCCAATGAATATAAAGAAAGAAAGTATATACATTCTATGAAATTATTCACTGCCTTACAGAAAAGAAAAAGAAATTCCTCTTTAAAACTACATGTTTTTATTTTTAGATACTAGTTGGATCTAGCCTCGGTGGATGGCTTATGCTTCATGCTGCAATAGCACGGCCACAAAAGGTTGTTGCTCTTATTGGCATAGCGTCAGCTGTGGATGGCCTAGTGACACAGTTTAATCAGCTTCCTGTTGAGGTAAGTCCCAGGCAACCTCAGTGTATCCCTCCTGTCATTCTTTTGCTCCCTCTTTGAATTTTGTTCATGTGTCATCTGTCCTTTGACTTGTTACACTGGCCCATCTTTTGTCTTAACTGCCTTTTTGTATACCATTTCTTTGCCTTCTTTAAATATTTGGTCTCCTGTTTAAGGTTTTCTTTTTTTTTCACAGTCATTTCAGATCATTTTGCCAAATATTTGAGCCACATGAATGAAATCACACTTTAAATTTCTTGTTTAACAACATTTTATTAGCCACATTTGTTTATTTGGATCATACATCGTGATCTCTTTTTGGACCTCTTAGTCTTATTTTGTGGCTTATGGGAAATAGTACCTATTCTATGGCCATGTTAAGACGGCTAATCAATTATGAAACTATTTTTTTTTTTAGCCTGAAAGCCTCAGATCCTCTCTCAGAAGAGTTCTCTGAGCACACACTGTCAGTCATACACAGGAGATGAGACTTGCCATTCCTGGCCTAGACACTAAGTTAGCATTCTTTTTCTACTCCTAATTCTCACCTTTAAAAAAAAGGTGCTTTTCACCATTAGCATGTTCTTCACTAACTCATGATAGAAATAAGGTTTCTGAAATAATTGGGAAGGGAATTCGTTTATTATACTTTGTTATTGGACATATGTTTAAGCACTTCAGTTGTCTGCAAGGAAAAAAATATGGTGGGTAATAGCTGTTTATTTTTGTGTATGTTATTTTTTGTTTTGCAATCAATTAAGTTGTCCTTGGGCATATTTTTCCTAGGGCTCTAAATTTCACTTGTGGGACTAAGATCCTAGCAGAAAGAAAAACAGTCCGGAGCAGTGGTTCAGAAAATGTAGGCCTGAGGCCAGCAGCAACAGCATCACCTGAGAACTTGTAGAAATGGATATTCTTGAGCTTCACCAAGACCAGCCGAATCAGAAACTGGGAGTGTGGCCCAGTAATCTGTTTTAACCAGGCCCACAGGTGAAGTGTGAGAACCACTGCTCTACAGAGTGGGGGAGCAGGAGGAGGAGGAAAAGAAAAAGAAGAAAAAAAGCCTATGTAGTGTTGAATAGTAGAATGTCATTGACTTTTGCCTCAAATTCTGCATTGAATTCAGTGCCATATACTATCTGTTCTAAGTTTATTCTTAGTTCACATTGTTTTTTCCAGCTCCTTAAGAATGGCATTGTCTGCATAGTCAGGTTCTTCATATGATTTCCTATCAGGGCTAAAATTACAAAGCTGATCTTCTTTGCACTTACCTCCTATTTCTGAATTTTTTTCACTTTCTTGATTGTTTCTTATACATGGTTGCTCAATGTCCTCATGCTGCTAAATTTTCCTACCATTGTATCCTTCTGCATATAAACCTTGGACCCCTTACTCTGTTCTCTAACTCAATAATGCAGTGCTTCTCATGGTAGGAAATTATTTCAAGAAGATGGCCTACTGGAAAAGAATTGATTAAACAGTTTTGGGAGGTTATTGGTAAATGACAAGATCTATGTACATTTATTTTTATGTGTGTGTATCCATCACTCAGAGGGAAGATATGGTAGATACCCTGTAAGTGACTGAAAAGATCTATAGCCTGCAAATCAGGGTATATCTTTGCTAATCCTAAATCAGACCAGCAAAAATTCTTAAACAGAAACATGTTGACCCTTATTAACTTAAAAGCATGTGTAAAGAAAGCAGGGACACTAGGACCACTATCTCTTCTCCACAAAGACAGCCAGTACTAGCAGTGTCAAGGGAATAGAGGTAGAGGTTTTTACTATCTTCTTTAGCCCTAAGAATGTTAAGACCCAGCATTACTCATGTAGGAACTTGACTTACCTCTTAACTAACTCTAATCATTGTCTGCTTCTTTGGACAGTAGAGGGCGTCAGGCAGGATGCACAGCTGTTGGAGTCTAAGCTTCACAGCCACATTGCCTTGTTAGTTTCTTCTTGGTGTAGAAATTATGTATATTGTACATTTTCTCTGATTAATACTGTTTTTGCTATTTCTGTACTTTTTGTTTTTGAGGCTTTGGGACATACAAGATTTTGTAAAGTTAAGTTTGTTCTTTTAATGGACAATATTCATTCAACTCAATAGCAGATAACAGAGCTAGTTGGAGTGGGCAATGATGCTTAAAATGCAACTATTATTAATTATGTCTCAGTAATTAACATAGTTCCCACTTCATCTAATAATCAATGAGACTAAGTTCTTATTACTGAAATTACCAATTCAGGAACAGTCATGAGTAGCTTGAAGGTAACTGAATATCATTTTTACTTTAAATATTTGATTCATATGTTGCTTTAATGCAGAGTACCCCATGATACTAATATAGGTTCATATGTTTTATAGTTTTTTAGACTTCCATTAATTTTAAATCATTTGGATATAGATATTTAGAAGTCTAGGTTTCAGATATACAGCTTTTTCACTGAATCAAATCTTTTTGGAATTTTATAAAAGACATTAAAATTCCTAAGTACACAGATTATATCATACATATTTTACTGTTTAAATTCTTTTTTGCCTCTTGGTATTCGTAATAAGTCAACAATTTTAAATGTGGAAAAATCATAATATTTTCATTGAAAATTTAAATACAAAATTTTTGAAATATATTGTATGTAGCTTTTCTTTCCTTATATTTTTCTTTATTTTTGATAAGATGTCCATCTGTTTTTCTAGATAGAAATGCCCTTCATAGTGTATGGTTGCAAGAGGCTTAAAGCTATTTACATCTTGATTTAGTAGTTCAAGTTGTGATAATCTTTCCAAAGAATTTATTATATGCATATAAACCTTTATGTTCAAAGATGTTCATGGAAGTATTCAGCAGTGTGGGAATGGTCAAGTTAATTATCTTAGATGCATTATAGTGGACAATTATGCAGCCTTTAAAAACTTTTAATAGAATCTTTTAAAACCCAGAAATATATATATTGAATAAATAAACCAGCACTGAAAACTATATATGAATTGTAACAGCTAAGTGTTTTACATATTGTATATATAAAAACCAAACACATATAGAAAAATACTGGAAGGAAATAAGCCAGAATAATAATGGTTGTTACAGCCATGAAATAGGATTATGGGTGATTTATTTATTTTTATGCTTTTATTTTTTTAAGGGGAGAGTTTTTTGGTTTTGTTTTTAATAAATTTATTTATTTATTTATTTAGTTTTGGCTGCGTTGGGTCTTCATTGCTGTGTACCAGCTTTCTCTAGTTGCGGCGAACAGGGTCTGCTCTTCCCTGCAGTGCGTAGGCTTCTCATTGCGGTGGCTTCTCGTTGCGAAGCATGGGCTCTAGGGTGCACGGGCTTAGTTGCTCCGCGGTACGTGGGACCTTCCCGGACCAAGGCTCGAACCGGTGTCTCCTGAACTGGCAGGCAGATTCTTAACTACTGCACCACCAGGGAAGCCCTGTTTTGTTTTTTATTTATTTATTTATTTTTGGCTGCATTGGGTCTCGTGTGAGCTTTCTCTAGTTGCAGCAAGCGGGGGCTACTCTTCTTGCAGTGTGTGTGCTTCTCATTGCCGTGGCTTCTCTTGTTGCGGAGCACAGGCTCTAGGCATGCGGGCTTTAGTAGCTGTGGCATGAGGGCTCAGTAGTTGTGGCTCGTGGGCTCTAGAGCGCAGGCTCAGTAGTTGTGGCACACGGACTTAGTTGCTCTGCAGCATGTGAGATCTTCCGGACCAGGGCTTGAACCCATGTCCCGATTTGGACCAGGCTGGCAGCAGTGGAGGAGGTGAGAAAGTAAGTGGCTATGGGAGATCTTTGAAGGTTAAGCCACTAGGATTTACTGAAATACATATTGACTTCACTGTTTTACTTTAATATATTTTAGACATTGTAATAATGATTAATGTGTTATCTTCCTTAAAAATTAGAGAAGCAAATACATAGATATCTAAATATAGATATGTTTTCTCTTTTTTCAGGTTTGATTACTCAGGAGTTGGAAATTCAGATGGTAACTTAGAAGAATGCACAGTGGGAAAATGGAGAAAAGATGTTCTTTCTATAATTGATGACTTAGCTGAAGGACCACAGGTGACTATTTTTGTTTAATATGATGATAATTGTTGACTGCAACCTCATGACATTTGAACTGTTTCTTTAGATGTGAAAATTTATTTAATATTTTAAATGTCTAACAATCCATTTTTGTATTTCAATATCAAATCAATCAGTTCTGTTATTTTCACTTTCTCATAAAATGAAGGTAGCATTTTACTTTTCATTTTACAAATTTTATTTGTCTAGTTTATTCTCTATTATAGACCTAATACTTTAACAAAAAGTAATCATAATCTTAATTTTACTTTGTGCCAAATATTAAAAGTCTGGGAGCCAATGAATATAAAGAAAGAAAGTATATACATTCTATGAAATTATTCACTGCCTTACAGAAAAGAAAAAGAAATTCCTCTTTAAAACTACATGTTTTTATTTTTAGATACTAGTTGGATCTAGCCTCGGTGGATGGCTTACGCTTCATGCTGCAATCGCACGGCCACAAAAGGTTGTTGCTCTTGTTGGCATAGACACAGCTGTGGATGGCCTAGTGACACAGTTTAATCAGCTTTCCCAATAGGCAAAAAAGGAAATAGAGATGAAAGGTGTGTGGTCCATGCCATCAAAATACAGTGAAGAAGGAGTTTATCGCATTCAGTACAGTGTCATTAAAGAAGCAGAGCACCACTGCTTGTTACATAGTCCTATTCCTGTGAACTGCCCTATAAGATTGCTCCACGGCATGAAGGATGACATTGTACCATGGCATACATCCATGCAGGTTGCTGACCGAGTAGTCAGCACAGATGTAGATGTCATCCTCCGAAAGAATAGTGATCACCGAATGAAGGAAAAAGCGGACATTCAACTTCTGGTTTACACTATTGATGACTTAATTGATAAGCTTTCTACTGTAGTTAACTAGAATCACAGTTTTAGTTGGAATGTAAAGTAATGGATCCAGAAGATGGAAGCGAGATAATAGAAGGTTTGTTTCTCTTATCTCTACTTTGTAAATATCATGTGAGTATTTAATGATGTGTTTGCACAGATGATTCAGATTGTGAAGAAAGTGCCAGCTGCTGTTTGAAAAATTTTCTCCTTCCTTCAATCCTTGATTTTTTTCATTAAAATATTTCCTATTTTTTTATTCAAGGGATGTATGTTTACCTTCTAATGCTTATGTTAACTGTGCCAGCTCTTAGAATTGCTAATAAAACTTGATTTTTTTGTTTATAAAAGACATTAAAATTCCTAAGTACACAGATTATATCATACATATTTTACTGTTTAAATTCTTTTTTGCCTCTTGGTATTCGTAATAAGTCAACAATTTTAAATGTGGAAAAATCATAATATTTTCATTGAAAATTTAAATACAAAATTTTTGAAATATATTGTATGTAGCTTTTCTTTCCTTATATTTTTCTTTATTTTTGATAAGATGTCCATCTGTTTTTCTAGATAGAAATGCCCTTCATAGTGTATGGTTGCAAGAGGCTTAAAGCTATTTACATCTTGATTTAGTAGTTCAAGTTGTGATAATCTTTCCAAAGAATTTATTATATGCATATAAACCTTTATGTTCAAAGATGTTCATGGAAGTATTCAGCAGTGTGGGAATGGTCAAGTTAATTATCTTAGATGCATTATAGTGGACAATTATGCAGCCTTTAAAAACTTTTAATAGAATCTTTTAAAACCCAGAAATATATATATTGAATAAATAAACCAGCACTGAAAACTATATATGAATTGTAACAGCTAAGTGTTTTACATATTGTATATATAAAAACCAAACACATATAGAAAAATACTGGAAGGAAATAAGCCAGAATAATAATGGTTGTTACAGCCATGAAATAGGATTATGGGTGATTTATTTATTTTTATGCTTTTATTTTTTTAAGGGGAGAGTTTTTTGGTTTTGTTTTTAATAAATTTATTTATTTATTTATTTAGTTTTGGCTGCGTTGGGTCTTCATTGCTGTGTACCAGCTTTCTCTAGTTGCGGCGAACAGGGTCTGCTCTTCCCTGCAGTGCGTAGGCTTCTCATTGCGGTGGCTTCTCGTTGCGAAGCATGGGCTCTAGGGTGCACGGGCTTAGTTGCTCCGCGGTACGTGGGACCTTCCCGGACCAAGGCTCGAACCGGTGTCTCCTGAACTGGCAGGCAGATTCTTAACTACTGCACCACCAGGGAAGCCCTGTTTTGTTTCTTATTTATTTATTTATTTTTGGCTGCGTTGGGTCTCGTGTGAGCTTTCTCTAGTTGCAGCAAGCGGGGGCTACTCTTCTTGCAATGTGTGTGCTTCTCATTGCCGTGGCTTCTCTTGTTGCGGAGCACAGGCTCTAGGCATGCGGGCTTTAGTAGCTGTGGCATGAGGGCTCAGTAGTTGTGGCTCGTGGGCTCTAGAGCGCAGGCTCAGTAGTTGTGGCACACGGACTTAGTTGCTCTGCAGCATGTGAGATCTTCCGGACCAGGGCTTGAACCCATGTCCCCTGCATTGGCAGGCGGATTCTTAACCACTGCACCACCAGGGAAATCCCTTTTTATGCTTTTTATATTTTCCATGTTTCTATAATAAGTATATGTTACTTTAACTAGAAAAATTGTTTAAGACAAATTATAATCTAAAAAATAGAAATTCTTCAAGAATCAAAGAATACCCAGCATTTTATTTTAAGGGTAGAAGTGATACCATGCTCAGTTTTCAGGAAGTATTTGGAAGACTTCTTTGTCATCCACAACAACAAACAAATTTTTTCTCATTCCATAGAACTCTAAAAGGCAAAAACTACATTTTTTTTACATTCAGGATAAAATTGGGTGTGTATGGTTGCCCCGGAATAACCACTGTCTTATTTTTCATTTTTAGCGCTATGCTTTATTCTTCTCCTTCTCCCACCCCATCCCCATTTTAGTAACTTCTCGTATACGCACTTTTAGTTTCATGATTTTTAAATCTAAACAATTTTTATTCCTAAGATTTGATTTTATGTAATATGAATGCCACCTGTACTGATTCCAAGAAATTATTGTACTTTTCTCCCCTTCATTTTCCCTTTCAAGTTGGAGTGAAGCAATACCTGATTTTTAAGACATCACATGATAAAGTTAGTTAACTCTGTTTGAATCCTAGTTACAGAAGTTAACTACCTTTCAACTTTAAACATATGTATTACTCGAACTTTAATATCCTCTTTTGTAAAAATGAAATAATAACAGTATCAGGATCTTATGAGATACCATGTGGAAAATACTTGTCACAGCTCCTTGCACATAGTAATTAATTACTGATAATTATCATTGTTATATTTTTATCTGTTTTCCCCTTCTTCAAAGACTGCTTTTCTTGAATTGTTTAAGACTACTGTATGTGTTAATGTTGCATATACTTTTGTTTTCCTCATTTTTCCCAATAGGCAAAAAAGGAAATAGAGATGAAAGGTGTGTGGTCCATGCCATCAAAATACAGTGAAGAAGGAGTTTATCGCATTCAGTACAGTGTCATTAAAGAAGCAGAGCACCACTGCTTGTTACATAGTCCTATTCCTGTGAACTGCCCTATAAGATTGCTCCACGGCATGAAGGATGACATTGTACCATGGCATACATCCATGCAGGTTGCTGACCGAGTAGTCAGCACAGATGTAGATGTCATCCTCCGAAAGAATAGTGATCACCGAATGAAGGAAAAAGCGGACATTCAACTTCTGGTTGACTTAATTGATAAGCTTTCAACTGTCGTTAACTAGAATCACAGTTTTAGTTGGAATGTAAAGTGATGGATCCAGAAGATGGAAGAGGGATAACAGATGAAGGACCCTGATACTTAGGAGGTTTTTTTCTCTTATCTCTACCTTGTAAATATCATGTGAGTATTTAATGATGTATTTGCACAAGTGATTCAGATTGTGAAGAAAGTGCCAGCTGCTGTTTGAAAAATTTTCTCCTTCCTTCAATCCTTGATTTTTTTCATTAAAATATTTCCTATTTTTTTATTCAAGAGATGTTTACCTTCTAATGCTTATGTTAACTGTGCCAGCTCTTACTTAGAATTGCTAATAAAATTTGATTTTTTTGTTTTTTGTTTGGTATCATTGTATATGGAGATTTGCAGCAGGCTTAGCAGCCATGGCTCACAGGCCTAGCCGCTCCGTGGCATGTGGGATCTTCCCGGACCGGGGCACGAACCTGTGTCCCCTGCATCGGCAGGCGGACTCTCAACCACTGCGCCACCAGGGAAGCCCTATTTCTGATTTTAAAATGCAGTTTACAAGATATAGGAAAATGTTTATTGAAATAAATCTAAAATGACTAGAGAAATGTCTGAAGCATAATAAAGTTCAAAATAAAGCTATTACTTTATATATTATATTCTGCATGTTATATTTGAACTTAAAATCAAGGTTATTCTTTTTTAAGGGCTCAAAACTTTACAGATACATAAAGGATATATATCACTTTTAAATTTTGGCTTATATGTCTTATAGTTAACTGGGGAATTTCATCTTGAGCAATGATGTAGTATTTTCATATTCTGATTTCATATTCCAAAGAAGAAATGAGTCTATATATTATCACCTACCTGCAGAAACATTCCTGTTTTATTAATATGTGGCTTAAGTACAAATAGCCAAGTGATTGCCATCTAAATCAGAGGGCTTTCTAAAATGTAGAGATAGTAAGAAAATATGAAAGGGAAATACAAAGTTCTTTTTTTAATAACTAAAATAAGCTTGTGCAGTAATCAACCTTGATATTGAATTGGTATCTTTTAGCTTTTAAGTTTGACTGGACTTTATTTAGCTTGCATGTGTCAAAAATTTCTTTAACTCATTAATAAGAGAACCAGCAAATGGTAAACCTGGTTCAAAGGACAATTGAAGAAACATTTATAGGTTTTGAAGAACGTTGGGATAAAATTCCTGTGCTGAAAAGAGTTAACATAGCAGATGACTGCTTCTCCTCAGAGAGACCTGCTTACAAAGTTCGCCCTTGGCTAGCATCTGGGAACTTGGATTTTAGGAGTGTCCCAGCATTCTGTTAGGGAACTGTTGATCAAAACCGCCAGCCTTGGCCAGACACAATGATAACCAATTGCCTGAGTTGTCTCACAACAGGAGGTCCCAATAAAGAACAAGGTGCTGCCACCAAAAACTAACCAGGAAAATTCGGGATGGGGCGAAAGGAGGAGGGAGGAGGTGATGTGTCCTGCCTACCTCCCAGAAACCCTCACACTGAAATCCATCTTGGCTGAGAGGTGCATGTGCCACCAGGAAGGACCCTGAGTCAGAATGATTGGCCAGAGGCAACCCGGAAACTAATCCCATCACAGTAAAACCTATGACTGCGAGCCACGTGGCAGATCAGTCCTGGGTTCCCTTACCCTGCTGCTCTCCACCGGGGCACCCCTTTCCAAAAAAGTCTCTTGCTTTTTCAGCACGTGTGTCCCCTCGGACAATTCATTTCTGAGTGTTAGTCAAGAGCCCGCTCTCGGGCCCTGCAAGGGGTCCGCCCTCCTGCAACAATTCCAGAACTGATCAAAGTGGCTCGCTGTGCCCAAATTGTCTGTACAGACAATGTGGTTTGTGCTGGACAAATGCTCTCCTTCCATGAGTCTAGAATTTTGGTAGGTGCCAAGCAGAGACTACCCAAGTGGCCAGCTCCCAATAAACACTGGGCTCTGAGTCTCTGACAAGCTTCCCTGGTGGACATTTTACATGTGCTGTCACAATGCCTTGCTGGGGGAATTAAGCTCAACTTGTGTGACTCTACTAGGAGAGGATTCTTAGAAGCTCATGCCTAGTTTCCCCAGACTTCACTTTGTGTGCCTTTTTCCTTTCCTGATTTTGCTTTGTGTCTTTTCACTGTAATAAATCATAGCTGTGAGTCCTCCTAAAAAACTGTCAAACCTGGGGGTGGTCTTGGGGACCCCGACACAGATCCAAAGCAGATTAATATCCTACAGGGCAATACAATATATTCTAGGAGGTATCTTTTATACCAAACAAAAATCATTTACAAACCAAAAATCCATGAACCATCAGTGTGCCACACTGCCTGGCGCTAGAGTGGGTTATTAGAGGATGGCAGGGTGCCTCTTCCGGGGCCTAAGCTGCCCAGACACTGCTAGGCATGAGGATTAGAAAGATGAGGAAAGGGCCCTGCCCTTTAGAGCTTTCTAGGGTTAAACGTAATTATAATAAAATGTGATCAATACGATTGGAGATACATAGTATTTCTGTAGAGGCAGTACATGTAGTGGTTAAAGACAGACTCTAGAGCTTGGGTTTAAGTCCTCCTCACCATTTACTAGCCCTGTGACTGAGCCATTTACTTAACCTCCCTGAGGTTTCCTCATCTGTAAAATGTCATAATATAAACCTACTTAATCAAGTGTAAGGGTTAAGCACAACACGTTTAGAAAAATGACACATAGGAGTCACTACCATTTTGCCTGTATTTTTATATGCACAAAACACAGTCCAGTGAGAAGTTGGAGGGCACAATTCTTGGGGATTTAGGAAGGGAAGTGGAGGCAAGGAAGTGAGTAGGTCTGCTGAAACTGAACTGCATTGGAACTTCCTAACCTCAAGATCCCAAATTGGAATGTTAGCTGTATGGTATCCATCAATGGCTAGGAAAAGGGAGGGGGAGGAAACGACTATCTAAAGGCAGGAAAAGCTGTCTTAAAATTTAATCTAGCTTTGCAGAGGTTAGCATCATAAATACCAAATGAGTTTGAAGCAGTGAGATTTAGTATTCTAGTACATTGTTCATTCCTTTAGTGTTCTTTTCTATTTTTCTCCCAAAACTCTTTTTTTTTTTTCTAAAACCACTCCATGCCTTGTATTCAGTGACATGCAAAATTCTTGAACAGCCAGCAGGCCCTCAGTGCCTATCCTCTGGAACCCCTGCACTAATTTAAAAGCAGCGACATGACCCCTCTAAACAATCTCAGTGCATGCAGTGGAAGGGGATAAGGCCAATGCCAATGGAGAGGAAGGCTAATGAGACCACAGAATACATTTGCTTTTGCAGCATCTGTTGAGCTTACAGGTACTTCCAGACACAAATCTACACAGTAGGCTGTTCTCTGAGCAGCCAATAGAAAGGTCTGTGAGGAGGAGAGGAGGAAAAGAGCTTTGGGCAAGGCTGAATTTTATAAAGCACGGAGATACAGAGCAAGGAGAACATTACTTGCGACATAACCATTCCCAAGGCAGTGCCCAAAGGGGATATGTCGACTTTACACTTTAAACTGTTAAAAAAACAAACAACTAAGGAACTCATTTTCTGAAGGAAGGAAGATCAGTGGAATTTATATATACCTTTTTTTTTAAAGGAAAGAACCAGTAAGATTTTACAACTTGTTTTTTTAATACAAATGTATTTATTTACTTATTTTTGGCTGTTTTGGATCTCCGTTGCTGCGCGTGGCTTTCTCTCTAGTTGTGGCGAGCGGGGGCCACTCTTCGTTGTGGTGCGCAGGCTTCTCATTGCAATGGCTTCTCTTGTTGCCGAGCACGGGCTCTAGAGCGTAGGCTCAGTAGTTGTGGTGCACAGGCTTAGTTGCTCCGCAGCATGTGGGATCTTCCGGGACCAGGGCTCGAACCTGTGTCCCCTGCATTGGCAGGCGGATTCCTAACCACTGCACCACCAGAGAAGTCCCTAGATATACCCTTTTTTTTTTTTGACTGCGTTGGGTCTTCGTGCTGTGCACGGGCTTTCTCTAGCTTAGGCCAGCGGGGTCTACTCTTTGTTGCGGTGTGCGGGCTTCTCATTGGGGTGGCTTGTCCTTGTTGAGGAGCACGGACTCTAGGCGCACGGGCTTCAGTAGTTGCAGCACGCAGGCTCAGTAGTTGTGGCACACGGGCTTAGTTGCTCCATGGCATGTGGGATCTTCCCGGACCAGGGCTCGAACACGTGTCCCCTGCATTGGCAGGCAGATTCCTAACCACTGCACCACCAGGGAAGTCCCGATATACCTTTTTAAGATCCCCTTTCATTACAGACCTAAAGTCACTTTTTAGTTTAGAAACACAATCATGTAATATGTATAACTTGGTTTAATGAAAAAGTATGATGCTTTGGTACATTTAGAGAACATACCTAGAAAAATGCAGGTAATTTATTTTATTTTATTTTATTTATTTATTTATTTTGCGGTACACGGGCTTCTCACTGTTGTGGCCTCTCCCGTTGCGGAGCACAGGCTCCGGACGCACAGGCTCAGCGGCCATGGCTCATGGGCCCAGCTGCTCCGCGGCATGTGGGATCTTCCCGGACCGGGGCACGAACCCGCGTCCCCTGCATCGGCAGGCGGACTCTCAACCACTGCACCACCAGGAAAGCCCCTGCAGGTAATTTTTTTAGACGAAATTTGTCTTTTGAAGAAATTGTCCTCTCTATTTTCTTGAGCTTTCAGATTTTTACTGACAGATAAACTTCTACTAGAAAAGAAGCTCAAATCTCAGCTTCTCACTGAAGCCTTTCCTGCCTCATCCTCATCTCTGTGTCCAAGAATTTTGACGGTGGGTCCTCTGTGCTCTCTCATGAACAGCACTCTGCTGAGGCCTTTCTGATAGAACTTACTACATGGAAATTCTCAGTTTACATGCCAACCTCCCTCTCTGAAAGGACCATTGAGATCAGGAGATTTGTTCTGACACTCTTTAACCCCAGGTGTCCCTGACCATGCCACACCATCTCCTTATGCACTTTGTATTGTTAATATTCCCTTCTGTTCTGACCTTGGCACTCTTCTCATGCAACTTACTTATTCACCTTGAGCAACTTCACCCAGGTTCCTGGTTTTAACTGCTACCTGCATGCAGATGATTCAAGTACTTTCCTTCATTCCAGATTTTTCTCTTTAGCTCCAGATGCATAAAACTGAATGACCGGGATGGACTGTGGTAGCCCTCCCAAATGCAGTAAGTCCAAACGCTATTATCTTTCCTCCTTAATGTACCTCCCCACTTATGGTCCCCTTACAATAATTGGTGCAACCATGACCCCTGTTATACAAATCAAACGCTTGAGTCATTCTGACCCTCTCCTTTTCCTTCACCTAAATCAGATCTGATGGTTCTTTTTCTCTATGAAAACACTCAAGCTCATTTGCATGATACATAAGCGCAGTGGCAAGGCCAGTAAATATTCAACAACTAGCTGGGTGGTGAGGGGAGCCCCGATTTGCAGCATTTGCCAACAACCAGCTATATTCTTGTCATAGCTGGTTTCAAGCTACCACTGGGACGTCACTGAATAAAAGGAAGCTGGGAAGACATGGCCAGTACCAGACTGTTACATAGTATATACCCCATATAGAGACAATAAACATAAATATCCTCGAAAACAGGTAATAGTAAAATGTAGCAAAATTAGGAAGTGATCTTATTTTTTTTTTTTTTTTTGCGGTACGCGGGCCTCTCACTGCTGTGGCCTCTCCCGTTGCGGAGCGCAGGCTCCGGACGCGCAGGCTCAGCGGCCATGGCTCACGGGCCCAGCCGCTCCGCGGCATGTGGGATCTTCCCGGACCGGGGCACGAACCCGTGTCCCCTGCATCGGCAGGCGGACTCTCTCTCAACCACTGCGCCACCAGGGAAGGCCGAAGTGATCCATTTTGAGTATTTAACCTTTGCTTGTAATATAATGTATTTAAGTGTAAGTTTACATAATTTAAGTGGTTACAGCGGCTGAGTTTAACAACTGGCTTTCAGAATTCCTGAAAATTTAACCATGGACATTTGCAAGCACGCTACTTTATAATCTGGGGACTGCCTGACATTCCAGCTTTATTTCTTTGTGTCTCTTCCCTTTAACCCTATGCTTTGTTGATATTAGAACATGTTCACCTTCTTTTTTTTTTTTTTTTTTTTTTGCGGTACACGGGCCTCTCACTGTTGTGGCC
>NC_041214.2:101821549-101843770 GCF_002837175.3 Physeter macrocephalus | reverse complement strand
CCAGCGGCCATGGCTCACGGGCCCAGCCGCTCCGCGGCATGTGGGATCTTCCCGGACCGGGGCACGAACTCGTGTCCCCTGCATCAGTAGGCGGACTCTCAACCACTGCGCCACCAGGGAAGCCCCATGTTCACCTTCTTAAATAAGCTGCCTTTGCCAGCAACGTTCCCTATCCCTCCTGCCTCATCCCATTCACTAGGCACACACCTAAGTTTTTAAAACACCTAAGTCTCTTTTGAGACTTAAAGTCATCTCCTTCATAAATATTTTCGCTAATTTCCTACCCTCTTCCTCCAGATATAAATGTACCTGAGTACCCTGTGCATATTTTTAGCATGACACCTGGTTGGCATTATGGTTTACAAGTTTAATGTTACTGGTAGACCATGTTTGCCATATCTCATTCATTTCTTTTTTAAATCTCAGATACATAGACCCTTTAAAAAAGTTGTTGAAAAAATTATATTTTAATTAAAATTATAATATTTTATTTACTGAGGCACTCAGTAAACAGAAGGTTGAGCCAGTTTCCACTGTCACCACCCAGGGGATTTCTGGACACTTCTAACCTTCTAGGCCTTGCTTGGACTCTCCTCTTTGCCATTGTATCCTCTCCAGAACCATGATTTCAATCATTCATTTAAAGTACCCCACATATTTTGTTACAATGGCAAAAAAATCTTCGGGTACAAAAGATCTGCAAAACAGAGTCTGAAAAAAAAAAAGGCAAATGTACATCTTTTAGAATTGTTTGTTTTGTTTTGTTTTAACAAACATTTAACATCTTCCTTAGAGCAATTCCAGCCACAGAGGAAATAACATGCTTCCTGTTTGGGCTTCTGTTTCCTTAGTCCCGGGTTGGAACTGACCTTATTGCTGCCACCAAGATGCAACTGAGTGACTTCCAAAATTCTGCTGACAACTTCCCTGCTCTGAACTCTACCCCTGAGCTCCAAGTCTCTGGAGCCAGCTCTGCTGCCTTTAAAGCTTCTTCAACTGACGATTCCATGCAGCATCCAGACCTGCATCTGTCAGCCCTTGTCATGCCTTTTTCTAAACCTACTGCTCTCCTCAGAGCTCTGATTCTCTCACAACCGGTTTTCACAGAGCTCTCTCTCCTATGCCTTCAACTACTGACCACTAAGTCTTTTCTCAAGCAAACCACCCACATATCTACTAAGTAATTAAATTTTCAAGAGTCCAGGCCCCAGCTGGCAGGAGATTTTTCTCAATACATGTATTGTTTGAGGTCATTTCCTGCATAGCTTCTAATCAATTTCCCACAGGGACAAAGGTCGCTCGCTATCCCACGTACTAAAATTGTTTTATCTAATGTTCTGAGTCAATTGATCAATCTGTTCTAGAGGAAAAATTTATATTTTATTTCTCTCCAGCACAGAACTTGGCACAGTTAAATGCTCAAAAAAAATATTCGTTGAATGAACCAAAGAACAAAATTTATGGTGTTTTTTTCCCATGAAAAGTACCCAAAGACTTAACCCAACACCAACAAGACTTAATCTTTACCCCCGAGTGGCTTACAGTCTAGGAAGACAAACTACCAAGACTTTCAGTATTTATAAAAATTTCAGGCCAACTTAGGTCTAATGATTTCTCCCGAGGTCTTGTTTGCTCACACCAAATACTCAGTTACCACTGGCAGTGTGTCAGTGGTGCCTTTCTGGTCCTTAATTAAACAGATGAAATCTTTCCACTCTTATCAAGACCTTTCACGCCAAGCGTTCTTAGCACGTTGAGCTCCTTGTAATTTATAAAACGTACTCTCAGTGTCTTTCGATTAAAAATGGCATTAAAACGCTACATTCCTTGAATAAGTCAAACTGAGGCACAATAATTTCCCACCAGGATGGAAGTTTCGGGATGAAATCTGGCTGACAGCTGAACAAGCTAATGGTTGCAGCTCTGAGCCCCGCCCCTCCTGCCCCACCAGACAACTGTTCCCTCCAGGCCGGGGGAAAGTGGTTTGGCAACTCCTGACAGATGGACAGCTGACAGCATGGACCCTCCCACAGGCCTCGTTCCGTGTGCAGCTGTGCGCTGGCCTTGTGTACAACCGGCTGTTCCCCAGAGGAGGGGAAAGAATTGTGCTGCTGAGAAAGCCGCTCTCAGCGGGAGGGAGGCGGGCGGGCTAGACTGACACACGAGAGGGCTGGCTTTTTGGACGGCTCTTAGCAACGGCCCTGGTTTGACCCTCCTCAGCCACGAGAAAATAGAATCAGTGTACCATTCTTCCAGGCGCGATGCAGCATCCGCAGCTCTACGTCAAGGGGGCCTTCCTCCCGGCCTGTTAATTACCTGCTCTCTCCCATCTCAGGGTTCCTGCCTTTGCAAGTGCTCCTGGGAGGAGGGAAGAAACGACCACCACCCAGCCCCCTTGCTGCCTGAGGGCTTCAGGCTTGATTGTGAGTCATTGTGCATCGTTTCGTCTCATTGACAGACGGGACTGAGAGGGGGCTTCCAGCCCCCCCACCCCGGACCGGCAGTGTTAATTACCTGCTCTCTCCCATCTCAGGGTTCCTGCCTTTGCAAGTGCTCCTGGGAGGAGGGAAGAAACGACCACCACCCAGCCCCCTTGCTGCCTGAGGGCTTCAGGCTTGATTGTGAGTCATTGTGCATCGTTTCGTCTCATTGACAGACGGGACTGAGAGGGGGCTTCCAGCCCCCTCCCCTGGACCGGCAGGGGCTTTATTCTAAGAGTCACTGGCGCTGCGCTTTTCCTTCCCGTTTGTAGGTGAAACCCCAGTGGCTTCATTGGCTCCTTGATTTAAACCACGCCCGGCTTTCTGCCGGCTTTGCTGCTGCTGGGCCAGGCGGCCCAGCCACATCCCAACCCCGTCTGCCGGGAGCCCGGGCTGCTGCTGCTATTGTGTGGATGCCCCGCGTGTCCTCTCTTCTCTTCCAGAGATGGCTAACAGGGGCCCGAGCTACGGCTTAAGCCGAGAGGTGCAGGAGAAGATCGAGCAAAAGTACGACGCGGACCTGGAGAACAAGCTGGTGGACTGGGTCATCCTGCAGTGCGCCGAGGACATAGAGCACCCGCCCCCCGGCAGGGCCCACTTTCAGAAATGGCTAATGGACGGGACGGTAAGCGATCTCGGATGCTGGGGCGGTGGGCTGGGAAACCCTCCAGGGTCTCCTCGTTTAACGAGAGGCTACCGGAGGAGCTGCGCCTTGCCAAGCTCCTTCTCGGGGGAGGGGGACGGGAATGCCTTTATCTCTTCGGGATTGGAAGGTCTGGGCTCCCTGCACAATTCCCTCGCTAGACTAGAGGACTCTCCACCCATCCCAGACATCACAGGTTCCTTCTGAGTTGTTGGCAAATTCGAAGTCCTTTTGCTTTTTCCAGTGACAACAGAGATAAGTATTTCCTTGAGATCTCTCCAGCCTTCTTGGTGCATCAGCTCCTCTGGCGGGTGGGAGGAGGGGACGGTGGCATTCCTTCCCCCAGGGGAATAGGTTGGTTACTTAGTAAAACAAAGGAAGGGGTGGAGGGGGAGGACTCACCACCTTCCCATTCTTCCTGGAGCCATACGCCTTGGGGATGCTTAATGCCTGTTTGTCCAATGGATGGATTCTCTTGAAACTGAAGGGAATCCTTATTTGATAACTGCTTTTCTAAGGAGATGCTCCTGTGTGTTTGGGTGGTTGGAGACCGCAGGCTCTGCTGATTCCAACAAGCCCGTCTTTCCCCGCAGGCTGTGATTTACTGTTACATAACTGCTATCCCACGCTTCTGTCCGGTTTGCCCAGCGCTTTGGTTATAGGGATCTGGGGGTAACCACCCAGCTCGGCTCCTTTACACATCATCAGCTTTTACTGGATGGTTATTGAAGCCTGATTCTGATCTGCCTTTTGATAGAAGAAATAATATAGGGTCTATCATTTAATCTTTCCGGGAGCCACTAACTCTTCCCTCCATTGAAAGTCTGACATCGTGGCCTCATCACTGCACATCATTCCCTCTCTATAAACCTTCTTTCCCTCACCCAGCAGTGGTCAGGAGCAGCCCTGAGAATGGTGTCGCCCGGGTCTTTGGGGTTCGGTATGGGAGCCTGGCCACCCAGCTCAGAACCCATGCCTTCCTGGGGTGCAAGATTGGCCCATGCTCAAACCCGTGGGCTGTGCCCTGTGAGGCCCAGGATTCACTTTGCATTAGGGAGGGGTAAATGCAAAGGGAAACGCTGATTCTACCTCCCCCTTTCCCTCTTCAGGTCTTGTGCAAGCTGATAAACAGCTTATACCCGCCAGGACAAGAGCCCATTCCCAAGATCTCAGAGTCAAAGATGGCTTTCAAACAGATGGAGCAAATCTCCCAGTTCCTAAAAGCTGCGGAGATCTATGGCGTCAGGACCACTGACATTTTTCAGACCGTGGACCTTTGGGAAGGTAAAGCCCTCGTGCCTTTGGGATCATTCTTCCCTCCCCCCGCACCCTTTTGCTCTTCTCTTTGTGAAACCTTCCCACAGTGTTCTTCCACGTATCTCCAGGCGTGTGTGTGCGCGTGTGGAGAGGATTATCAGCTGTTACCCGGGAGCACTGTTCGCCTCCCGCTTTGTGATGTTCTATTGAAAGTGTTCCTCCTCTAAGGAACACACACCCCAGGACACAGCAGGGACCCCAGCAAACTAATGGGTAAACAGAAGCCTCCGTGGAGAGGAAGCTAAAATGATTACACGGATGCCTCTCCTTCCTCTTACCCCTCCCACAATGTACTTTTTCCCCACAAGTGATAGCTCCTGGAGGAGATGGGGGGCGGCGAGTATGCTTCTGACTCACCAGCAGCCAGACTTATAGACAAAGCTGCCTGGTGCAATTTTGTCATTCAATCTGAGAAATAAATAGCACCCCACCCTTTTACTAAACGATTATCTGGGAGCTTTGTGGCTATACCTTCCAGATGTGTATTTTCTTAGAGAGGGTGACAAATGATGTTTTTCTTTCATAGTCGTGAATTGATGTAAGAAATCTAACAAGGCATAAAAAGGAGATCAAGTTTCTGGACATATTTAACAATCCACCATTATTAGGGCAAATGATGTGGATGGAGGGAGGTACCGCCAGAGAATTTGGGACCCATGGTCTTAGGGCTTAGTGTCCCCTGGAGCCCAAATGTGCACACCATCCATGCGACTGTTCCACCTCGGGCCTGCTGGTGGGGGTGGGGGCGGACAGGTCCAAGCAGGGCTGCCAGGTTGACTCTGCACTCTCATGGCTCATTGTCACTAGCTGTCATCCGCGGCCCAACCAAGAGGGTGCCCAGGGCAGTGACCCAAGTGGCTCTGCTGACAGTGAGAATGGACTGACTCTCTCCTGTGATCAAGAGAATGATAGTTAAAGGGGTATTCAGATGATGGTTGAAACAGATTTCTAGCAGAGGCCCATTCTACTAAACAACTTCTAAAGAAGCCATTGCCTCCTTAATCCTCACCCCCTTCTCCGTGTCTTACACAGAGCTGGCATTTCCTGTGTCCTTCACAGATGAGGAGTTAAAATCCTAAGATGCCAATCACTTTATCAGTAATGTTTTGCCATTATTTAGAAACTCAGATATTCAGACCTTCAGGCCAGGCTATTGAACTTCATGGACACTTGCCTGCAAATCCCCACAGAATGTCACAGTTGAGACTTGGTCCCTGCTTTTTAGGTCAAAACTATGATGATTTTTCCTTGCTAATAAAAATTCCTGCTGCTTATTGATATTTTCCTCTACACTAGGCATGGTACTAGTGCCTTTCTGCATGACGCCAATCAATTCTCCTAACAATTCCAGGAGGTGGGTGTTATGAATTTCCCCATTTTATAGATGATGACACTGGAGCTCGCCCATTATTGCTCATATAGATCATATGACTGGCTAGTAATTAGCAGAGCCAGGACTCAAACCCAGGCTCCGTGATGCCAAAGAGTAGGGCCTTAACTAGTCTGCCATGCCACGCTTTGGCCAGGATGCTCTTTCCTTCACCTACACCGTGAGTGTGCTGTTGAGTCATAACAACAGTGACTGACGAGATGAAGAGGAGGGGGAGGGTGATTCAGGGCTGTGTGGGACGGAAGGTTAGAGACCCGGTACTTGGAGGTTTGTATGAATGGAAGGGGTCCCAGTGAGACCCCCCCCACCCAAGTACAGGAAGTATATACGAGGAGGAAGAAACTGGGAGGGCTATGGGAGATGGGGATCCCGAGGGTGCTTTTCTGCGTTGAGGATGCTTTGCTTGCCTTTCCCCTTTCTCCAAAGACCACACGGGTGAACTTTACACCCAGGAGGTGCTGGTAGTGAAGGGGAGGAGGATAGGGAGCAAAGGTCCCTGATAAGCAGAGTAGGTGGAAGTCTACACCACCTGCCCCAGCCCTGTGTGTCAGGTACCTCTTAGGGAAGAGGGAAGTTGAGAGGCATCAGTGTGACTGCAGGAGCCTGAGATGGGGTGGTGGACAGATGGGCTCCAGGACAGAGTGATGCTCTTAGAACAAGGGAACAAGGCAGACACTGAGGGGTCTCATTCCCAGGGCAAAGAAAGATGGGGCTTTAAAGGAAACGAGGAAGGAGACCACTCCCAGGGTGCTGTGGCTGAGATGCTATAGGCAGGACAGCTGGCAACAGAACAGATGCTTCGGAGGGTCCAAATGGCCTCTAGAGGCACCAGGGCCTGGCGGCCCCCTCCATAGAGGGGCAGCTCAGGATTGAGGTTTGGGAGATTCATTCTATTTGCTGGAGGGGCTACTTGACATCCCCCAAGTGCACTGTCTGCAGCTCAGGCTGGAGCTGGTGACCATACAGTGAAGCAAGAGACAGGAAAGTGGGTTGCTTTGAGCAGAGAAACGGGGAGGGACGGCGGCCTTGGGCGAGCCCAGCACTGAGACCCATGGAACAGCAGCATGGAGAAGTGTGAGGCTGGATCCTTCGGCCAGAGCTGCTTGTCACCCGTGAATTTAGGGATGAGTAAGCTGGAATCAAAGGGATGCCACCGGGCGGGCTGGCATGTGTTGACGTGCCTGTGTGCGTGTGAGGTTGTCCATGTTTGTGTGCACGGCTATTGGACTGGCCGTCCCCTTAGCTTAGTCTCACATTCTTCCTACTCTTCTGCACCTGGGCTGTGGTTTTAATGCTGTCCTCAAATTTCAGATTACTCACATTCACTCCTGATTCCATGCACTGTGGTCATGGTGGCTGTGGCTCTGAGTGGCCAGCCCTCCTTGCCTGGGAACTTCTCCTCCTCCTCTGCAGACATTTTATGCTCAGAAGCTCTCGGTCTCCCATCTCCCCTGCTTGGCATCTTCCTAAGTAGGGCTCTGCTTGCCCATGGCTGCCCGTGACTCTGTGTTGCTCTTATGTCGCAGATGAATAACGCCACAGGAGCCAGGGCTCGCCAAATGCCTTCTCATTTATCTTCGGTTGTTTAGACAGGCAGACGCCCCAGATGTACCCTCTCTCCTGAAACCCCTTTTAGATGCAAGGTGAAATGTTTGGAATGGACTCAGGGGCAACCAGAATAAAAGGTTCAAGGCTTTAAGAAGGAACCCAGGGCTGAATGGCCTAAAAAACAGCCCAACCACAGAGATATAGACAAGGCTCCTGGAGTTCCCCTCAGAGGAAGCTGAGGTGACCAGTTCCCTTCAGTGATGGGGGAGAAGTGAGGGCAGCTTAGAGCCGTGGAAGGGGACTGGAGAGGTCTTTCTCATGGATGAGAGAAGGTGGATGCCGGGCAGGTTACTTTGGGATTCGCCCTGAGAACCTGGAAAGGGCGGGCGGGGCCGTCTCAGCCGTGACTCAGGAGAGCACAACGGAGGTTAGCTTTCAGCATCTCTTCGGTGGAGGGAGAGGGGGAAGGAGAGAAAGGGAGGAAACAGAAAAGAAGGTGTGTGTGTGTGTGTGTGTGTGTGTCTCACTCTTGTGAGAGCAAGTGAGTGTGCTGGTCAGAAAGCCTGCAAAGAAAGCTTACCCTAAGGGTAGGAGAGTGCAGGCTCCTAAGTCAGAAATTAGACCACCCTGTTCAAACCTCTGTTTCACCACCTATCAATGAACTCTTCTAAGCTTCCGTTTTCTCAGCTGTAAAATGGGGAAAATAGTGTCTATTTCACAGGGTTGACATGGGGCGTAAATGAGATAATGCATTAAAAGTGCTTAACACAGTGCTGGAAAGAACAGACCATATATATGGTAGCAATGTTCAAATTACTATTATCATTGGCCTATTTTTTTTTAAGACTAATAGAAAATAAGGGCGGCAGGAGCAAGGCTGGAAGGGCACATATTCTGTCTCAGAATGGATGGACTTCGTGAAGCGCCTCACACAGCAGCTGGTAGGGTTGCCTGGATGACCTTTGCCCTCTCTGTCATCTGCGGTGCCTTCACCTCATTAACCATTCTCCAAAACGAGGGGCCACCTTTATGGGTCTCCTTATTGACTTTTCTCCACCTCGTGGTCATTACCCTTTATGTTTTTCCCCACGATATAGTATTGCTTTGCCAATTCCAGACCCAGGGATCATGGTACTGTGGAAAGAGCATGAGTTTTGGAAACTAGCTACATGACCTTGGTTAAGCTGCTTAGCTTCTCAGAGCCTCAGTTCCCTTCCCTGTAAACAGCACCTCCCTTGCAGGGTTCTTGCAAGGATTAAGTGTATAAAATGCCTAGCACAATGCCTGGCTAAGAGGCACTTAATAAATGTTGGCTTTTTTCTCCTCTGCTGGTAGTCCATCAGCAGCTAGCCTTTTTGGTTCCCATGCATAACCAGGCAACGAGCATTAGACACCTAGAATTCTAGAATGTCAGAGCAGGCAAGACTCAAAGGTCAATCAACTCTGATTGCTCTTCTCCATATTCCTGCTGATGAGGCTCCGGGACACATGGCCTTGTCCTGCCTCTCTGTTCCCCTCCTTGATGATTGGGTGTTGGGGAGGCTGGTTTATACTGGGGGGGCAGAGTGCCTGGAAGGTCCAAATATGTCCTCTGGGAGGTGTCACTGTATGTGTCATTCCTCAATAGCAAGAACAGAAGAGACATTTCACCCAATGTGAGAGCTGCTTTGCGATATTGTACAGTACCCCTAGTGACTCAAGATAGTACAGAAATGCCTGCCGCCTGAAGCCTCCTTTTCTCTCAGGGCAGCCTTCACCGCATTTCCTGCAAGCACTGCTCACACCACACTTGAGTTTGGCGGGCTCTTCCTGCAGCGGTGGTCCTCCAACTTCAGTGTGCATCAGAATCTACTGGTAGGCTTGTTAAAACACAGATTGCTGGACCCCAGCCCCAGAGTTTCGGAGGTATTAAGTCTGGGGTAGGGCCTAGGAATTTGCATTTCTTACCAATTCACAGGTGATACTGCTTCTGCTGGCCTGGGAACCCCACTATGAGAACCACTTCCTTACAGATTTTCTCCAGGGAGGCAAGCAACAAAAATTCATAAAGCCCACAGAGCAGCCCAACCTACCCTCTGACATTTCTCCCTTATCCAAAGCAATAATTTTTCTACTCTGAGTGGAGAATTGGGGGCTATGCCTAAGTTATTACTCAGGGAAATAAGAAGTGGTTTCTTCATCCACTGACCGCTTTCTCTGTAAGTCCCAGAAAGATGAAAAAAGAAATCAACAGTATTCTAAGAGTTACAAGGTTGAGTCAAGACTAATGTAAAATAGAAGTAACTCCAAAGCAAAGAGTTTTGAATGTAAGACTGATTTTTAGTATTGAAAGTAGAGTGTCCAACCTGACTTTACCTGCCCAGATGTGACTTCTCTGGCCTTTTTCTTTCTCTTTACCCTTCTGTTTATTTTTTCTTCCCAAAGACATGTGTAAGATAGCATGAAAGTAATAAAAAAAATTAAGGGAACAAAATCCTTGTTCAAATATCTCTATGGTAAAAGTCTTCAAACTTCATGGGCACTAAGAATTCCTAGGTCGGGGCAAGGGGTACTTATAATGCAGAACCCTTGGTCCCTCTCCCCAGAGATGACCATTTCGTAGCTGGAGTGTAAGACCACACTTGGGGAGACATTGCTTTGTGATAATGCAATAAACAGGGAATACAGTACTGTCAAGTCAACGTGTCAGTTGCTATCTGAGGTTCTGACAAGGAAAGCTACTGTGGCACCATCTCTTTTTACAACTTCGAGTCTAATATTAGCTTCCCCCCATGACAGAGAGCTAGAAGAGTCCAGGAACCTGATTGAAATCCTGAGCTGTTAGTGTAAATTTGACCCCTCTCTTTCGTGTATCACTTCCTTCTATGGCCAGGGGTCTCATCTGTAGATCACCACCCAGACTCAGTCTCATTCCTGCGTTCCCAGCATCTAGAAAATTCCCAACACCTAGTTGGTACTTCTTTAGAACTGTTCTTCTTGGAAAACTAGCTTGAGCAGCAGTTTTCAAGCTGTCTTGCCAAAGTTTCTGGGGGTACCTTTCAGGGAACAAAGAGATTCCAGGCTGCTGGAACTCTGAGCAGGCGCCCAACTTGTATCAGAGCCCTTTAACTATTGATGTGACTTCCGACTTTGTGGACAATAGCTCTGAAGCAAGGAATTACTGCTTAACAACTTTTATTTCACATCTACCACATGCCAGCCATTGGGATGCTTTTAAAAATTAAAAGCTGAAGTACTGGGGCAGTGCTTGCTTATGCATCTGGCTGCCTCAGGATCATATCGCAGGATATTGTCCCAGAATCTGAATTTTCAAGATCCTCAGGTAATTCTGATGTTCAGTCCCGTTGGGAGTCACCAGGTGAAACCCATGTATCTCAAATTTGTCTGATGGCATGAATCACATGGGGAGCTTATTAAAAATACAAACTCCCAGGCCCCACCCCAGGACTGCCAAATCAGTCTGTCCAGGGATGACCTCAAATTTCATATTTTTAAAAAGACCTTCCAACCCCATCCCATAAGTAGTCCCAGAAGCTTGGGAAACCATGTTCTGCAGCAGGCTGGGTTCTAGGCAGATGGCACACGTTGTTGTGATACAAGAAGTTCAGCTTTTTTTGCTTTATAACTGGCTCACTTCACACATCTTCCCTCATCTCACTGCTCCTTCAGACATTTCCATTTTTGACCCTCAGCTACAGGATTCAGTCTCCACAAACCGCCCCCTTCTACCCAACAGCACTTGATCTGGGCTTCTGAACTGGCAAGAGAAATGAGGCTGGAAAGAGACCCTCCTCCCATTTGGTTAGCCCAAAACACTGGAATTCTTTCCAAGGAATGTCTATTAGAAAATGAACTAGACATGAACTGGTTACAGAAGGCAGATTTTTGTTTGTTATGTTATTTAGAATCTTGACAAATAATTATTTTAACTTGATGGGCAAACTGATGGGGGACTCTGGGCCCCAACTGCTTTCTTATGCTTTCATCTTATTTGCGTTGAGACCTTGAGAAATTATTCCAGACAAAACATAGACTTATGGTCATTTGAAGTTTGTGCCCCAGATTTTGTGGGGCCCAAGAACTATGCGCCATTTGTATCCCTCCAGTGCCTCCCTCTGGCCTGGCACTGAAGCAGCCACTGCCACCCTTCAGGTCATTCCTGATCACCGAGCACCGTGCCTCCCAACCAACCTGTGCTGGGGACCCATGGGAGATGGCAGGGTGGCCTCCTGGACTGATTACAGCCTTTGAGTTCAGACAGACCTGCGCTAGATCTGGGCCCTGATTCACTTGTTGGGTGGCTCTGGGAAATTAATTAACCTCCCTGAGTTAATGTTCCCATCCACACATTGGGAGGAATCATATCAAGTCCACAGGGACAAGGTCACTTATAATAAAGTGTCTAGCCTATCATTTATAACAAATCTCTTGTCTCTGGCCCTTTCTTTAAAAAAAAAGCTTTTCCAGTTTGTTCCTGTCTAATGCCTCCTTCCCCAGCTTCTTCTGCCCCAACGGTGCAATTGCTTCCTTTTGCACTCTCCCAGGATGAGGGTGGGGTGAGATTTATAGGTCAGGGGGCCTGGATATCTTACCCTTGCCACCAACTTAATTCCCTGTGTCCTTTCTGGGTTCATGCAGTATATGCATTATGTGGTGGGGACTGGGTCTTTGGTTTAACAGAGTTTGCTTCCCACCCCAGTCTCCAGGGTAGTATCTGTGGCTGGTTGCCGGGTGCCAGGCTCCACATTTCCCCAGAGCCTGGACATGCCAGATGCGTGCTGTTTCCAACCACCAGAAACAGATTTCCGACGTGCTTTACATACAGAGTAGAGATGAGTGATGTACCTGGACCTTCCTAAGCCTCCATGTGCTTCATAGTTTCTCGAGGTTCTCTTTAATGACTCACTGCTTGAAAGCAAAACTTCTTCCTATCTCTTCCCACTGTGATCCTTCAGAATATCATCATGCCAGTTCTAGCAAAAAAAAAAATGTATCCTGTAATACAGTGACAATTACAGAAATGCTTTTCATCTGTGGAAGAGAAGGATCATTCTCATAACCTCCTCTGCATTTCCTCTCTCTGCCTTCTCAGTATTCCTTGTGCAATCCTCCTTCCATCTGCTGCCCAGGTCCTCCTTTCTCCCCCACCCCAGCTGTTCCTTGCTTCTGGGGGACTCTCCACTGAGAACCTCTCATCCTTGTATCCATCAATCCATCCCACAGGGCCTCAGGATCCAGGAAATCATTCTGTGGTTAATGTGGGACGGGGGATGGGGAGAGAGGCAAGGAAAGAAGGATCTGCTGTCTCTCTCCTCTTTGAATAAATGGACATCCTGACCTGGACTTCCTCTGTGGGCCCTAATTGTTTATTTTGTTAGAGTTATGCTCCATTCTCACTTTCTGTCTGCCTTTCCCCTGTAATTCTGTATTCCCCGGTGACCGGGCTGCAGCAGCCCAGCCGGAGATTACAGATGGTTCGCTCGGTCTCAAGAGGACCTTCAATGTTTGCCCTTGACTTTCACAGCCCCTGCCAGGCTGAATGCAGCCACCCTCCCCCAGCCTAGCCCTTTAGCTTTTGCACTGCACACTCGTACGTGTACCTTCGATCTGGTTCTAAATTGCGGGGCTAACCACACAGTAGCATCTTTCCCTTTCCTTGTCCGGGACACGTCTGTCCGCTGGAAGGGGGGAGGGGAGAAAGGATGGGAAGAGGAGGCTGCCATGTAGCCCAGTGGGTGAAGGGTCCCTGGGCTCCTCGGGTGACAATGTCCCCCTCCACTGTGTGAGGGAGCACACCACACATCTCTCTCTCTCTCTCTCTCTCTCTCTCTTCCCCCTCCACTGTGTGAGGGAGCACACCACACATCTCTCTCTCTCTCTCTCTCTCTCTCTCTCTCTCACACACACACACACACACACACACACACACACACAAGCCATTAATTTGTTGTCTCCCTTTAGCTCCTCTCAAGCAGCACAAAATGAAGAGCTTCTCATTGTGTCATGTTGGAGTGCTCTGTGTTGATTTGCTTTTCTTCATCTGCCAGGCCTCCAGCCCAAAGAACCAAGTGGAGACTCAATTTGATGCACATGGGTGATTTTAGACCCTTTTAACCCAGATAAAGTAAAAGAAAGAAGCCACCTGGGCTTTGGTGCAGTTAACCCACCAGTAAATTTCTTTCCGGTTTCCTTTTTTCTTTCCAGTCCTTACGAAAATCCTCTTGTGCAGACCTCATGCCAGCTTACCCACAGCACCTCCCCTTACCACCGCCTGTAGAACCCACCGAGGCCGGGGCCTCTGCTTAGGGCAGGGACCTACCGCTGTCTGAGCTGCTCAGTGTTTGGAATGTGTTATTCATGCAGCAACTGTGAATAGATTAGAAACTCGCTATCTCTGGCATGTACCATATAGAGAATTATTAGCCAGGAGATTTTTTGCTCCTTTCTGAGAAGTTTGGCCATGGTTGTCTTCAGGCCACTTTGAGGAGTATCTTGTATCCCTCTCCCTTGAATGTGCTCACCTACAGCCTCCTATGAGAACTTTCTTCCCAGAGGTCCAGCCCCATCCTTCCCTCTTCCTTGGCCCTGACACATGCTTGGCTTTAATCTCCTTTGGCTTCCAGGGAAGGACATGGCGGCCGTGCAGAGAACTCTGATGGCTCTAGGCAGCGTTGCAGTCACCAAGGATGATGGCTGCTACCGGGGAGAGCCATCCTGGTTTCACAGGTAAAAATCCCTTCCCAGCCACACACCCTCTCCCTCCCCAGGTAGAGGATGATTTTAACAAGAGCGAGCATCTGAAACCTTGTAGCTCCCCGGAGGCTGTTTTGACACAAAGTCCAGCCTAGCAACAAGCACTCCCAGCCCCATAACCAAATCCCTCGGAGCAAGGAAAGACCCGATGCTGCCTGTTCAGGCCAATATACCACCCAGGGCAGAAGTCGTTGGGCCTTTCCTACTAGATACCTGGATCCTCCAGCTCTGCCCAGGTTATGTGTCTCTTGAGATTTGAGCTTGGTTTCACTAGGAACCAAGTAGCCCTGAATCTACTCATTTATTTAATTGTTTTCCTCACGTAAGGAAGGGAAAACATGTTTTATTTGCCAGGAAAGTCCTGAGACAGTCCTGTCATCCCAGCATATCCATTGATAGCGCTGTCTGTCACTCTCAGAGGAGGCCTGAAGTGGATAATAAGTTATATCGCGTCATGTCAGTAAAGGGACTTTCCCTAAAGAGATTATTTGCTTGGTCGTTTGTTTTTTTTTGTGGGGGACAGGTAGCAAGGACGCTTAAACTCCACCCCTAGCTCAGTGAGAGATGAAAAGAGCATGTTGTAGCAGATAATTGACTCTTCATTCCCCTAATCCCCTCCTCTTCTTGACAGTTATGAAAAGGTACCAGCTTGTGACATTTTAAATGAAACTGGTCTGAAAAGCTCCTAGATATTGGCCAGTTGAAACCCTGGTTTTAGCCCCCATTTTGTTAGTGATCTACCATGGTCTATGTGGCCCATAAAACCAACATTATTTACTATCTGGTTCTTCACCAAAGTCTGCAAACCTCTGGTCTAGAGTAGGAAATTTCCCCTCTTAATACCTACATCCCTCAGCTTTAAAGTGGGACATTAATCCTTGGCCCCATACAGGGAAGGTGGAGTAGGATTAGTGACATGATTTGTAAGAAGAGCTGATTTTAATTTTCACAAGGGCTTGAGGTAACTGTGAGAAGGGGGGACGGGAAAGCTGTCTGAGAGCAAAGTATCCAGAGAGGCAGCACTGGTTCTTTGCTGTGGAAATTCTGGAAAATCACCTGAGCTTCTAAGATGTCGAGAGGTCGTGTTTCATGGCAGGGCCCGTTTGTGGTAGGACCACAGCCCAGGGTAGGGCCATATTTCATAGGATCATAGCCCAGGGTAGGGCCATAGCCCAGGGTAGGATCACTGCCCAGGGTAAGGCCAAGGCCAGGGTAGGGCCATAGCCCAGCATAGGATCATAGCCCAGGGTAGGGCCATAGCCCATAGGGCCATAGCTCATGGCAGGACTATAGTTCTGTATAAGGCCTGCCCTTCTATTTGGTGACCCGTAGAAGAGCCTGTGTAACTGCATATCTTGGAAAAGTTTTGAAAACAGAATGACATTGTTTCATCTCACTCCCTCTACCCAGGAAAGCCCAGCAGAATCGGAGAGGATTTTCAGAGGAGCAGCTTCGCCAGGGACAGAACGTAATAGGCCTGCAGATGGGCAGTAACAAGGGAGCCTCCCAGGCAGGCATGACCGGATATGGAATGCCCAGGCAAATCATGTAAGACGCTGCATCCCGCGACCCAGTAGAGAGGACGAACGTGCCACACCACGGTCTCTGTGATAAAGAAATAGTTAGTCACCTTCTGACCTTCTCTTCTCAAAGCCTCCTGTCCCTGGTTTTTGCAAGTGCTGCATTTCTGCCGCGAATCCACGTTGCCTACGGCTGCCACCTTCTGTTCATTTAGAACTATGCAAAGACTCCGCTTCCTTCCTCTTCCTGAGCTCCTTCTTTGCCCTAAAAGCCTTCATTTACCTGATTATTTATTTATTTATTTATTTGCCCAAAATTTCCCTCCTCAACTTATAGAACGCACCTAATAAACAAATTAGTCTTGTGTCTTCAAGTGTAAAGTTCCTTCCTTGTCTTAGGGACTTTGCAGGCAGGGCTGGTCTCCATTTCATTCAAGAGGCCAGCTAGCTGTAGCAGTAGAAATATAAGTTAACTTTGAGGAAGCCCTTGCAAGGTTGTATTGCTTATCTTGACAATTGCAGTAGAAGTTTAGGAACAGTTTTGCCCACTCTGACAGCCTAAACCCGTGAGTTCAAGGACAAGGTCTTTGGCCCCCACATAGTTTTTGAGTACCTACCTTGTGCTTATTATGCCAGACTCTGGGGGGAACACGGGAATGAGCAAGCTGAAGCCCCAACTCTTCAAGAGCTCTGCTGTAGATGCTCAGGAACTATCTGATGGTGGTTTTATCAGCTGGACGGGTGATGATTTGTTGAAGGAAAGAGCAGTTTTCCATTCTCTAGCAATAATCTTTATCCCCACAGGCCAGATTCTGGGTCTGATGCAGACATTTATACAGTTTCTTCATTAGCCAAAAGTGAAAGCAATGTAGATTGCTCTCTTACAGTTGTTTACAGGGTCTAGCCCCCTAAAACTCTTGGACATTGTCTAAGACTGAGATCTAGCTAAGATGAGAAAGGTTTTAAACATTTTCTCATCCACAGAAAACTTAAGAAGGCAAGTACGCCCGGGGACCACCAACTCCTGTTACTCTTTCCTACCAGTAGAAACAAAAAAAAAAAAAAAAAGTGATGCATTTTGGGACTTCCCTGGTGGTGCAGTGGCTAAGAATCCGCCTGCCAGTGCAGGGCACACGGCTTTGAGCCCTGGCTCCGGAAGATCCCACGTGCCGCGGAGCAACTAAGCCCGTGCGCCGCAACTACTGACCCTGCACTCTAGAGCCCGCGAGCCACAACTACTGAAGCCCGCGCGCCTAGAGCCCGTGCTCCACAAGAGAAGCCACCGCAAATGAGAAACCTGTGCACCGCAACGAAGAGTAGTCCCCGCTCGCTGCAACTAGGGAAAGCCCGCGCGCACCAATGAATACCCAACTCAGCCAAAAGTAAATAAAAATTTTTTTTAAAGTGATGCATTTAGTAAGAAAAGAAATAAAGTCTTTCACTCATATAATGAATTGTTAATTAACAAGAAAAAATAAAATAAATGAAAATATAGACACTGCCACACTCTAGATGTAGAATGATGATTTTTCAGACTGCATTCTATGCAGTTCTAGGCTTCCATAGAGAGTTTTGTGGGATTCCCATGGGACTGGAGGGTGGTGGGGAGGAGGCTGAATTCTGGTCCCTACTCCTGCTTCTATGAGAGCGTTGCTCATTTGATCTATTTTATATATTAGGATCCAGCATAAGATTTTTAAAGACTTTTAATATTAAAAAAAAACAGGAATTCATCCTCTAGGATCCCTAGTGACCAATTCAATCACTGGTGAATTGTCCATTCCTGAAAAGATGTTATATTAACATGCACCTGAATTCCTTTCTCCAACTTTACCTTGGATTTGCCATAAAAGCAAGAGAGAGAGGTTGATGGATCCCCCCCAGAATGAAATAAAACTGGGAGGAAGTTCCTGGTGAGAGATGGAAGGTGGTTAGTTTCCTGTTTGGGATTGGGAGGTGAAGGGCATGGGAAATAACCTCCACCAGCGGTGTGTGGGACTAGGTGTGAGAGAGTGCTTTCAGGCTATGCCTGTTCTATTCTCCGCATGCCCTGGCTCCACCACTGCTGTGCCAGAGACACTAAGAGGTGGAAAAGCAGCCCAATCTAGAGTGGTGCAGAGCCCAGCTGAAGGGAGGAGCAGGTAACACAGCAGGTTGCCAGCACCCAGGCGTTTTCTTCTCCCAACATGATTCCACTGGCCCTGACAGGCTCCCACCCCTTCAGTCCCATCAGATGCTTACAGCCTGGAGATGAGGGTGTTGAAAAGATGTGAGGTCCTAGGATGGAGGTTTACCCAGAGTGCTTGGGATTGAGACAGGAAGTAACAGAATGAGAGAGTCCAGTTTGTAATTCCAAAAACAATCTGCCTCAATATATTTCCAGCTCCAGATATATATTCCCAACAGAATCGATCCAAGCTAGGGCCTCAGATGTTCTTCCTCTTCCCCATTTTGCATTTGCAGTCAAGGTAGCAGATAATCTCAGGGAAATGTGAGCTCACGAGCAGCAACTGGAAGACCCCTGAGGAGTGTAAGTACTGTCATCTAAAGACACACTGGAGCACTCTTACCAGATGAAGTGGAATTTGTGGACCAGAGAGAAGAATCATTTACAATTAGTCTAATAATATACTAAAAATGATAAGGGAAAATATTGGAAACTTGAAGCTATTGCTTCCATTATGAAGAAAAAGCCAACTGGAGATATGAAACATAAAAAAATAAAATAGGGACTTCCCTGGTGGTACAGAGGTTAAGAATCTGCCTGCCAATGCAGGGGATGCAGGTTCTATCCCTGGTCCAAGAAGATCCCACATGCCGCAGAGCAGCTAAGCCTGTGTGCCACAGCTACTGAGCCTGCGCTCTAGAGCCCACAAGCCACAACTACTGAGCCTGCGCTCTAGGACCCACAAGCCACAGCAAGAGAAGCCACCGCAATGAGAAGCCCGCTTGCCACAACTAGAGAAAGCCCGTGCGCATCAACAAAGACCCAATGCAGCCAAAAAAATAAAGTCTCTTAAAAAATAAAAATAAAATAAAAGGGAATTCCCTGACAGTCCAGTGGTTAGGACTCCGTGATTCCACTGCAAGGGGCAAGAGTTCAATCCCTGGTCAGGGAACTAAGATACCACAAGCTGTGAGGTGCTGCCAATAAATAAATAAAATAAATTAAATTAAAATACAGATTGATAGTAGAATGGATAAAAAGAACAAGTTAATAAATTAGAATATTAAAACAAGACACTATGTAAAAAGATAAGTACAACAGATGGGAATACAAAAGAAACGTTAGGTGATACAGGTCAAAAATCACATAGCTGAAATCTCAGAAGCAAAGGAAAAAAAATCAAGGTAGGGGAGGAAAAATTTGAAGAAATAATTTTGAGAATTTCCCAGAATTAGAAAAAAAATACCTAAGAACTCAGTTTTAAAAGACTTACGATGTGCCAAAAAGTAAATGATAGGAGCCCTCAGTGGGATACATTATAGTGAAATATATGACCACTGAAAATAAATAGGAAACTCTCAAAGATTTTAAAGAATAAAAGCTCATTACATATAAGAAAAAAGAATCAGATAGACATTGGACTTCTCAATAGTAACCCCGGATGCATAAAGTAATATTTTCAAGATGCTGAAGGGAAAATAATACAACAGCATCGAACACCTAATTTTCTATATAGCTAACTAATTTTTTAAGCCCCAAAGTGACACAGAAATATTAACAAAGACCATATTTGAAAACACAATTGGATTGAATATTCCACTAAGAAAAATATATTACCAGGAAAACGCTATTTGGTGTGGGAAATAAGGATAAGTTAGAAAATCTCATTCTTGTTTAAATAAAAAACAACTAAAACTAGAGAGAGAAAAATTATATCTATAACAATCCAAAAGTAAACTTCTAGACAATACCAGTAAGGCGTGTGTGGAGAAGTGCAGAAAAAGCGATGGGTGAGACTGTGCTAAGGGCAATGTTCTGTGTGGAGGAAATACAGAGATATTGATAAGTTTAAGAAATTGTTAGGGAAAGACAAACATATTGAGTCCAACTCACCTCATGAGGCTAATTTAACATTGATTCCAAAGCCCAAGAAGGATAAGAAAAGAAAATTAGACTGATTTCACTTGGGACCATAGATGTGAAAAATTCTAAATAAAATAATATCTAACCAACTCCAACAATGTATTTCAAAACTGTATTAGAATGGGCCATTTTTGAGCCATTTTCTCTATTGAGGGAATTCTTTTTTTTTTTTTTTTTTTTTTTAGCTGGATGGGCTCTATGGGGACCCACTCTCTTGTAGAGCTAGCCCTGAGTAAAACTTGAACTCATATGCCATTCCTTGTTTTTTTCTCTTCTAAAGTCCTAGAGAAATCACCTATTCCAAGCCCTGCATTTTATTTAGAATAATACTGGAGACTAAAGGTGAAATGACTTCTCCAACATCATTTAGCAAATTAAGTTTTGGAGGAGGGTTTAAATTTAGTTTCCTAGGGTCCCAGAGCAGCACTCATTTCTTTCTATTACATGACCTTTCTGCTAAATCTCTCTCACTAATTCTTCCTAAGGTATTACTAACTAAGGTCCTAACGTCTCATTCTATTATTTCATTTATTTATTTATTCAAAAACTGCCCTGGTAATCAGCAAAAGCCATCTATGTGCTGAATGTAGGGAAATGACTAGAAAACCATCCCTGTAATCAGTCAGTCAGCAAGAGTTTATTGAGTTCCTAATATATTTAAGGAATTGTATTATGAACCAGGAGATACAACAAAATATGGACGTGGCTCTTAATTGAATGAATTTGCAGTCTAGCTGAGCAAACAATATACCCGATAGCTCCTTGTATCATTAATTGTTTGTTTAAGTTTAAGGGCCAAATCACAGCAGTGTTCACTCGGACCCTCTGAAGGAAGAGTTCTCTGACCTGGATGGTCAGGGAATGTTTGCTAGAGGACACTGGACACGGGAACTTCTGCTTTGTGCCATTATGAGAATGTATTGGCCTCTTTACCACTTGTCCCAACCTGCCTGGACCCAGAAGAGTTAAAACAATGAGGAAGGGTCTTGGATTTCAAGACGGATCCTTCCTGGGTGGACTTGAGCAAGGCTGATTTGAGAAATCCCTGTGGTATCCATGCCTCGGAGTCTTATTCAGTCTTAGACCTCTAGGAGGCAGGGTTAGAGGTTGAGATCTTTTATTATTATTATTATTATTATTTATGTATGTATGTATTTGTTTACTTGTTTGTTTATTTTGGCTGCTCTGAGTCTTAGTTGTGGCACTTGGGATCTTTAGTTGCGGCATGTGGGATCCTTTTAGTTGAGGCATGCGGACTTCTTAGTTGCTTCACGCAGACTTCTTAGCTGCAGCATGCATGTGGGATCTAGTTCCCCAACCAGGGATCAAACCCGGACCCCCTGCATTGGGAGCAGAGTCTTACCCACTGGACCACCAGGGAAGTCCTGAGATTTAAAGAAATGCATAAAAGTTTGTTTTCAAGTTACTTTTTATTTTAAATCGGAGTATAGTTGATTAACAATGTCGTGTTAGTTTCAGATGTACAGCAAAGTGATTCAGTTATACATACATATGTGTCTATTATTTTTCAATTTCTTTTCCCATTTAGGTTATTACAGAGTAATGAGCAGAGTTCCCCATGTTATACAGTAGGTTCTTGTTGGTTATCTATTTTAAATATAGCAGTGTGTACACGTCAAGTTACTTTTTAAAAGGCCAAATTTGGTCAGTGTAGTTAGAGCTCACCTTGACGTGGAATGTGCAAAACTTTCCATGGTGATGGTTGCAGGTCCCTGACAGGACCAAGACACCCAGCTCTCCACTTCACACATCTGTTGCCTCAACCCACGAACCAGAATCAAGGGTCCTCATGATCACAGAAACAAAAAGATTTGCTAAAAGCTAGTGACATCTGTAGACATGCCATCAATAGGGTTGTACCAGGCTGCAGTGTGAATGCAGGTCCTGTTTCTGGTTCTCTGATATGTCAAAGAACAGAAAGATGATTTAAGAAAATGTCTGACTCCAGGCAGACAAACTAGGCCACAGTTCTCTACTTTTTATATCATTCCTTCCACCAAGAGCTGTGACTAAAGCTGGGTCTTCTGGTAATGGAAACACAAAGCTCACTTTTCATAAGATCTTGTTTTTTTGTTTCCATGCAGGCTGCCATTTTAGTTAACATTTACAGAAAACTTTAATGACATAGTAGGCGGCAGCACTATTGCTGATAGTAAATTTAATTGCCATGGACACAAATTAGCTTAAGTGCTGATTATATCGTCATTGAAATTGACATAATCCTGTTGACTGTGGATCTATCACTGCTATGGTAACTGTAGAGCACAAAGATTAAAATGTAAATTATTGTGTTATTGGCAGAAATGAGCACATCGTTCCTGCAAGTTGTTTTGTAAACCTAGTTCCCTTGAACATTTTGAAGGCTAAATTTCTCCATTTAGACAGCCCAGCTTCTTTTTTTTTTTTTTTTTTTTTTTTTTTTTGTGGGACCCCGGCCTCTCACTGTCGTGGCCTTTCCC
>NC_041214.2:101820779-101821512 GCF_002837175.3 Physeter macrocephalus | reverse complement strand
CAGCCGCTCCGCGGCACGTGGGATCTTCCCGGACCGGGGCACGAACCCGCGTCCCCTGCATCGGCAGGCGGACTCTCAACCACTGCGCCACCAGGGAAGCCCCAGCCCAGCTTCTTGAATGGATTCGAGGCCATCTTCCTCATATTGTGCAGATGGTGAATAAGCTTACGGCCGCCACATGCCCTGAGCAAGGCAAGATTCTCTGTTCCCAAGCAATGTTTAAGAAATACTTCAAAAAATATCATGAAGCGCCTAGGGGTAGGACGGGAATAAAACACAGACCTACTAGAGCATGGCCTTGAGGATATGGTGAGGGGGAAGGGTAAGCTGTGACGAAGTGAGAGAGTGTCATGGACATATATACACTACCAAACGTAGGGTGGATAGCTAGTGGGAAGCAGCCGCATAGCACAGGGAGATCAGCTGGGTGGTTTGTGACCACCTAGAGGGGTGGGATAGGGAGGGTGGGAGGGAGGGAGACGCAAGAGGGAAGAGATATGGAAACATATGTATATGTATAACTGATTCACTTTGTTGTAAAGCAGAAACTAACACACCATTGTAAAGCAATTATACTCCAATAAAGATGTTAAATTAAAAAAAAAATACTTCAAATGGTAGGTGCCAATCCTTGATAGTTTCTTTACCCATTTCAGCTCCACAAAATAATCTAATGGTTTGATTGGATCCAGAGTATAGTCGAGTCCATTTTTTTTTTTTTTTTTTTTTTTTT
>NC_041214.2:101815255-101820758 GCF_002837175.3 Physeter macrocephalus | reverse complement strand
CGGCAGGCGGACTCTCAACCACTGCGCCACCAGGGAAGCCCAAGTCCATTTTTTAAAAAGAGCAACCTTTTGGGAACTTCCCTGGTGGTCCCTCTGCACTTCCACTGCAGGGGCATGGGTCCGATCCCTGGTCAGGGAACTAAGACCCCACATGCTGCATGGCCAAAAAGAAAAAAAAAGAGCAACTTTCTTCTCTCTCAAATTATAGATCTACTTAGAATGCTGTGATTCTTTCTAATTACAAGTAGTGGTGATTTAGGCAGAATAAACTCTAAATAGTCATTATGCAAACCCTGTGTCTCCTCAGGGACACTATTGTGCCATTAAAACCACTGGTTAGGAGGCCAACTGAGTTGATTTCTTCTAGTCCTCTGATGCTTAGTTTTTCTCCATGTGATGTGACATACTGTAAATTGTAGAAATGGGAATTTCCATGTCAAATAAGTTCTTTGCCATCATGTGCACCCAACAAAGAAAAGAAAGATAATTGAATATTTTCTAACATTAATCCTTTCTGAAATATATGATTAAGTCAAAATTACCTTGTATTGCCAGTAGTTATGACATAATCCATAGCAGATGAGTCTCTGAGGCAATATTCCTTGGAAGCGCACAGTGATTCGAGATGTTGGCTTATAGTTATTTTATTATCTTGCTGCTGCTTTATTAATAACACTGATCTCAATTAATGTTTAGCATACTAAATTTACTATCACTCTAGCTTCAAAGTATTTGTGCATTGGGCCAGCATAATAACTTTTCCATTTTTAAATTTCAACATAAGCATTTTACCCCTCTTGATAAAACTTTGTAAAATATCTGAACAATCAGGGAACATGAAGGACTCCCTTTAATCCCATCATTCAGGATAACCACTGCCCACAGTTTAGTGCCCATCATCACAGAATATTAAAATACATATGTAATCAGCATCACATTTTTAGAATGTCTCCATCTTTATTATCCTTTTGCAGGAAACTAGTTCCTCTTGGATACAATCTGTTCACCATTAAAGCTTCATAGAAAGGGGAGAGCAGATATCGTCTCAAGAAACAAGAGGATGTGACTCATGGGGATATCCCAACAAGATAGGAAGAGGAAGTAATCCTTTCTACGTTGAAAGCTCTTCTGTATGGAAATGACTGGATACTTTCCCATTGAAAATCCTTTGAATGGATGTAGCACATTTCACTTAATTGATCCTTTCTTGTTAAATTTAGAATGTTTCCAAATTTCACCATTAAAATTAATACTACAAAAGTTTTTATAGATGTATCTTTATGATAATTTCCTTAGGATAATTTCCTAGATGCTAAATATCCATTTTTGATTAATATGGTCAAATTATATCCAGAGTACCAGCTTACACTCACCTGTAAAAGATAAGTGAGGCCATTTCTCTACACTCCATCAGAATTATCACTTTAAAAATCTATTTGTGTGGGCTTTCCTGATGGTGCAGTGGTTGACAATCTGCCTGCTAATGCAGGGGACACAGGTTCGAGCCCTGGTCTGGGAGGATCCCACATGCCGCGGAGCGACTAGGCCCGTGAGCCACAACTACTGAGCCTGCGCGTCTGGAGCCTGTGCTCTGCAACAAGAGAGGCCGCGATAGTGAGAGGCCCGCGGATCGCGATGAAGAGTGACCCCTGCTTGCCACAACTAGAGAAAGCCCTCACACAGAAACGAAGACCCAACACAGCAATAATAATTAATAAACTCCTACCCCCAACATCTTCTTAAAAAAAAAAAAATCTATTTGTGTGGCTTCCCTGGTGGCACAGTGGTTGAGAGTCCGCCTGCCGATGCAGGGAACACGGGTTCGTGCCCCGGTCCGGGAAGATCCCACATGCCGCGGAGCGGCTGGGCCCATGAGCCATGGCCGCTGAGCTTGCGCGTCCGGAGCCTGCGCTCCGCAACGGGAGAGGCCACAACATTGAGAGGCCCGCGTACCGCAAAAAAAAAAAAAAAAAAAATCTATTTGTGAATATTCTGAAAGACAACGTCTATCTACTAGGATGTTGGTGGAACTTGATGTTCTTCCTCAGCAGTTGCAAAGGAATTTTATGATTGCTGGGTCCTTGCTCAAAATCCCAGTATTTTTCATTTCTGCCAAAGAGCACACTAAATCCATGAGCTATTCATGCTTGTTAATGACTCTGAAGTCAACACAGTTGGTAAAAACAGAAGCATCAGCTGTAAAAAAATATTCCAAAATACGGGACGAGAACAGAAATGATTGTTTCCAGAATTCAACTTGAATGTCTTAGGCAAGAGAATTAAAGCAAAATGTGGTTAATTGATTTGTCATTCAGCGAAATTAAAGTTCTGATGTGGCAAAGATCCTATTATATATTCTCAGAATAAATATGTCAATTTTCATAGCCCTGAGCTGAGAATGTAAAGCCATTTTGAAGGGCAAGGATACAACTCACTATGGTTCAAATGGGTTTAGGGTGAATATTGCCCTACCGACCTTTATTTAATGAAACAGATATTGAAATGGCCTTCTGTCAGATAAAGTTAAAGAGCCATTCTGGTTCCACATTCTTGGAACAATAACTCTTTGGGAGAACGTTGCATTGCTCTTGTGATGGGATGAGGTTGACTCACATAAATTGCAAAATGAGAAACTCTGCCAAAGAAGGAACCCTGCTTCAGAACAATTGAAGGGAAAAATAACGACCCAGGGGAATTTCACTTGAATGATATTTATTGAGCATATACTAAATATTGGGCAATCTATATAATTTGTCTCCTTTAATGCATATAATGATCCTGCAAGGTGAGTATTGACACAAAACTTTCCTGATCAGGAAAGTGAGGATTAGAGATGTCGAAGGAAGTAGAACAGTTGTAAAAGGGGGTACTAGAATTTGAACTCTGAACATTATGATTCCAAAGTTTTATGAATTCCATCAATACTGTTTTCTCCATCCTAAGCAAACTGCTAGGTTCTGGGGGATACACAAGTGAAGACGTGGTCCCTGTACTCAACTAACACTTCATCTTCCCCCAGTGGGAACTCACAGTGAAGAGCTCACCTGTTTGTAATTCAGGAAGGCACAGATATGGATGATTTTCTGGATCCTGCTCAAAAGATGTGCTTAATTCCTTCCTGAATTTGGAGCACCCTTGTGTATACAAGTAACCAACACTTAAGGTAGCTTGTTTTATGTATGAAAGTTTAACCTATGATTCTTTTTTATTTAACTCATGATTCTTGATCAGAATTATTCCTACAAAGCTGTATAAATATTATGTAAATCTTTCTTTTTCTTTGGAATCTTTTAATTAGGGTAAGGTGAAAATGGCATTCTCTCTGGGCACAAAAATTAATTCTGAGAAGCAAACCAGTCTATAATATAATACAAAACAGTCTCTAATACTCCTGTGGTAAAAGGAATAAGGATAGAGAAACTAGGTCTTTGGCAATGTTGTATTCATTAATTCATAGTAATTAGTACATGTTATTAATTAATAATTAATATGTTGGCCAAGATTTACTGAGCACCTGCTATATGTCAGGCCCCATGCCACCCTCAATGTGTTTGTAAGGAACAGAGACTCCTTCAGCTGATGTGGGTTTATCATAAGGAGAGTCCGGAAGCAGAGCCCCCTACCTGCGTAGTCCTGCCTCGTGGCTCTGGATGACTGTGGAGAATGATGATTCTCCCAGTCTGATGCCAGCCCAGTGGATAGACTCCATCCTTTGCTGGTTTGCTAAGAGACTAAGGCATTCAGTCAGTGAGGCTGAAGAGCCTGTATCTTGAGAAAGGAGATTTGGCAGCTGTGGGTAACTGTCAGGTGGTGCTATCAAGGATTTCTAGTGACATTCAACTTGTTAAAGTACAAAAATACCATTTAAAATAAAACCCTTTCTGGCCCATTGCCTCAAATTGATGCACTGAGTGATCACTTAGCAGAGACATCCACTCACGTGCCCTTTATGCTTGACGAGAAAGTGAGAAGATGGCAGCAATCATCTCAATAAGTCAGAAGCGCTTAGCCTGTTGGGAAAGGCAATAAAATCCCACCAGAGGCTCCTGCATCCTGATGAACACTCCCAACCATATTGTAGAATTCTCAGATGAGATCAAAAACAACAGGACGGGCAGGAGACATCCTGGCAAATAAACATCTACCTGATACCCTGAGGTTTTAGATAGGTCAGCTTAATCAAATTGAGATTTAAAAAATTGAATAAAAAATAATTTAGGAGCTAACGCTATAGAAACCACACACAGACACTATGTGCTGGCTGGAACAAAACCTTAACCTACAGTCTGTAATTAAAAAAAGGAAAAAAAAAAAACCAAAACCCTGCTGCAACACTATGTAACTTCCCTCAGTCAGGGTAGAAAATCTTGGTGAGCCAAACCATTTTTTTAGGAGAAAGTGTCTAATTCAATTCAGAAATACTTCTCTCTTGAGGGTGGAAGGGTGGGAAGGGTAGGATTTTTGTTTTACCACATCACTGATGTTTTCATTTGGATTTTAGCTGTGCTCCCAATCATCTGATCTTTGACAGAAATGACCAGAACATATAATAAGGGATTTCTCATTTGACATTTGTAAATTACATCAAGGGTGTTGGGGTCTGTAATTGCAAATGATTTAGGACAATGAGCGAATAGTTGAACAATATTTATTTCAGATTTCAAAATATGTACATAGCCTATGGGGAAGTTGGAATGACAAGGGGCTAAACTCTAAAGAAGCTTGGAGCATCGAACAGCATGAGAGAGGGGAAATTGGTAGAGAAGTTAACTCTGCAGAAAGCAGTGTAGGACTTGGCTCTGCTATGAAGGGGGATGCTCTCCAGGCCAAATTATGGCATGGAATATACACTTAAAATGAGTTAGTTGCTCCTGTCCCTTTGTTTTCTTCTCCTCTTATTTTTATTCCTCCTTTTCCTCCATGCTGCCCTATGCCATGTCCATTTTTGATACATCTGTTTTACTTCATTCTTTCTATCCTAACTGTTCTCATTTTTCACCATTCTATCATTTCCCCAATATTATCCTTTCAATCTGATTCATCTAATCTTTTTTTAAATATAAATTTATTTATTTATTTATTTTTGGCTGAGTTGGGTTGGTCTTCTTTGCTGCACAGCCTTTCTCTAGTTGCAGCAAGCCAGGGCTCCTCTTTGCTGCTGTGCTCAGGCTTCTCATTGCAGAGGCTTCTCTTGTTCCAGAGCATGGGCTCTAGGCGCACAGGCTTCAGTAGTTGTGGCACGTGGACTCAGTAGTTGTGGCACACGGGCTTAGTTGCTCCACAGCGTGTGGAATCTTCCCGGACCAGGGCTCGAACCCATGTCTCCTGCATTGGCAGGCAGATTCTTAACCACTGCACCACCAGCAAAGTCCTAATTTACCTGTTTTTTTTTTTTTAGATGCCATCTTTTTTTTTTGAATTTTAGTTTATTTACTTTTTTAAACAGCAACTTCTTATTAGTTATCTATTTTATACATATTAGTGTATATATGTCAATCCCAAT
>NC_041214.2:101814860-101815234 GCF_002837175.3 Physeter macrocephalus | reverse complement strand
ACCAACACCCCCCTGCCACTTTCCCCCCTTGGTGTCCATATGTTTGTTCTCTACATCTGTGTCTCAACTTCTGCCCTGCAAACTGGTTCATCTGCACCAAGTTTTAGGTTCCACATGTAAGCGTTAATATATGATATTTGTTTTTCTCTTTCTGACTTACTTCACTCTGTATGACAGTCTCTAGATCCATCCACGTCTCCACAAATGACCCAATTTCATTCCTTTTTATGGCTGAGTAATATTCCATTGTATATATGTACCACATCTTCTTTATCCCTTTGGCTGTCGATGGGCATTTAGGTTGCTTCCATGACCTGGCTATTGTAAATAGTGCTGCAATGAACATTGGGGTGCATGTGTCTTTCTGAATTATG
>NC_041214.2:101812483-101814477 GCF_002837175.3 Physeter macrocephalus | reverse complement strand
ACTCTAGGAGGTGGGTCATAAAAGATCTTGCTGTGATTTATGTCAAAGAGTGTTCTTCCTATGTTTTCCTCTAAGAGTTTTATAGTGTCCGGTCTTACATTTAGGTCTCTAATCCATTTAGAGTTTATTTTTGTGTATGGTGTTAGGGAGTGTTCTCATTTCATTGTTTTACTTGTAGCTGTCTAGTTTTCCTAACACCATTTATTGAAGAGACTGTCTTTTCTCCATTGTATATCCTTGCCCCCTTTGTCATAGATTAGTTGACCATAGGTGCGTGGGTTTATCTCTGGGCTTTCTATCCTGTTCCATTGATCTATATTTCTGTTTTTGTGCCAGTACTATATTGTCTTGATTACTGTAGCTTTGTAGTATAGTCTGAAGTCAGGGAGTCTGATTCCTCCAGCTCCGTTTTTTTCCCTCAAGACTGCTTCGGCTATTTGGGGTCTTTTGTGTCTCCCTACAAATTTTAAGATTTTTTTGTTCTAGTTCCGTAAAAAAATGCCACTGGTAATTTGAAATGTATTGCACTGAATCTGTAGATTTCTTTGGGTAGTATAGCCGTTTTCACAATATTGATTCTTCCAATCCAAGAACATGGTATATCTTTCCATCTGTTTGTGTCAGGCTCAGCGGCCATGGCTCACGGGCCCAGCCGCTCCGCGGCATGTGGGATCTTCCCGGACCGGGGCACGAACCCGTGTCCCCTGCATCGACAGGCGGACTCTCAACCACTGCGCCACCAAGGAAGCCCATAGTTTTGGTTTTTTAAAATATATTTTTATATAATACTTGCAAATTGTTTTTTTAAATTTATTTATTTTATTTTTCTCTGTGTTGGGTCTTTGTTGCTGTGCACAGGCTTTTCTCTAGTTGCGGTGAGTGAAGGCTACTCTTTGTTGCAGTGCGCGGGCTTCTCATCGCTGTGGCTTCTCTTGTTGCGGAGCACGGGCTGTAAGCGTGTGGGTTCAGTAGTTGTGGCATGTGGGCTCTAGAGCGTAGGATCGGTAGTTGTGGCGCACAGGTTTACTTGCTCCACAGCATGTGGGATTTTCCCAGACCAGGGCTCGAACCTGTGTCCCTTGCATTGTCAGGCAGATTCTTAACTGCTGTGCCACCAGGGAAGCCCCAGTGTCTTATAGTTTTTTGAGTGCAGTCTTTTACCTCCTTAGGTAGGTTTATTCCTAGGTATTTTATCCTTTTTTGTTGCAATGGTAAATGGGATTGTTTCCTTAATTTCTCTTTCTGATCTTTCATTGTTAGTGTATTGGAATGCAAGAGATTTTTGTCCATTTATTTTGTATCCTGCAACTTTACCAAATTCACTGATTAGCTCTAGTAGTTTTCTGGTGGCATCTTTAGGATTCTGTATGTATAGTATCATGTCATCTGCAAACAGTGACAGTTTTACTTCTTCTTTTCCAATTTGTATTCCTTTTATTTCTTTTTCTTCTCTGATTGCCATGGCTAGTACTTCCAAAACTATGTTGAATAATAGTGGCAAGAGTGGACATCCTTGTTGCTTTGTATTTCTGCATTGTCCATTGTAACTTCTCCTTTTTCACCCCTGGAGTTGGGTGGTTATTTCCTTTCCCATGTTAGGGACGTTTTCAACTATAGTCTCTTCAAATATTTTCTCAGGTCCTTTTTCTCTCTCTTCTCCTTCTGGGATCCCTATAATGTGAATGTTGTTGCGTTTAATGTTGTCCCAGAAGTCTCTTAGGCTGTCTTCAGTTCTTTTCATTCTTTTTTCTTTATTCTGTTCCATGACAGTGAATTCCACCATTTTGTTTTCCAGGTCACTTACCCATTCTTCTGCCTCCGTTATTCTGCTATTGATTCCTTCTAGTGTATTTTTCATTTCAGTTATTGTGTTGTTGATCTCTGTTTGTTTGTTCTTTAATTTTTCTAGGTGTTTGTTCTTTAATTCCTCTGGGTCTTTGTTAAACATTTCTTGCATCTTCTCGATCTTTGCCTCCATTCTTTTTCTGAGGTCC
>NC_041214.2:101811585-101812451 GCF_002837175.3 Physeter macrocephalus | reverse complement strand
TTTTTAATTTCAGTTATTGTATTGTTCATCTCTGTTTGTTTGTTATTTCTTCCAGGTCTTTGTTAAACATTTCTTGCATCTTCTCGATCTTTGCCTCCATTCTTTTTCCGAGGTCCTGGATCATCTTCACTATCATTATTCTGAATTCTTTTTCTGGAAGGTTGCCTATCTCCATTTAGTTGTTTTACTGGGGTTTTATCTTGTTCCTTTATCTGGTACAAAGTCCTCTGTCTTTTCATTTTGTCTATCTTTCTGTGAATGTGACTTTCCTTCCACAGGCTGCAGAATTGTAGTTCTTCTTGCTTCTGCTGTGTGCCCTCTGGTGGATGAGGCCATCTAAGAGGCTTGTGCAAGCTTCCTGATCAGAGGGACTGGTGGTGGGTAGAGGTGGGTGTTGTTCTGATGGGCAGAGCTCAGTAAAACTTTAATCCACTTGCCTGCTGATGGGTGGGGCTGGGTTCCCTCCCTGTTGGTTGTTTGGCCTGAGGCACCCCAGCACTGGAGCTTAACTGGCTCTTTGGGGGGGCTAATGGCAGACTCTGGGGGGGCTCACCCCAAAGAGACTTCCCAGAACTTCTGCTGCCAGTGTCCTTGTCCCCACAGTGAGCCACAGCCACCCCCCGCCTCTGCAGGAGACCCTCCAACACTAGCAGGTTGGTCTGGCTCAGTCTCCTGTGGCGTCAACTGCTCCTTCCCCTGGGTCCCGATGCGCACACTACTTTGTGTGTGGCCTCCAAGAGTGGCGTCTCTGTTTCCCCCAGTCCTGTCAAAGCCCTGCAATCAAATCCCACTAGCCTTCAAAGTCTGATTTTCTAGGAATTCCTCCTCCCATTGCCAGACCCCCAGGTTGGGAAGCCTGACATGGG
>NC_041214.2:101777442-101811198 GCF_002837175.3 Physeter macrocephalus | reverse complement strand
GGACGCGCAGGCTCAGCGGCCATGGCTCACGGGCCCAGCCGCTCCGCGGCATGTGGGATCCTCCCAGACCGGGGCGCGAACCCGGTTCCCCTGCATCGGCAGGCTGACGCGCAACCACTGCGCCACCAGGGAAGCCCTCTAAAGTTGACTTTAAAAAAGTATTCCTTTGTATTCTAGTGACCTTTGTATAATTTCCAAAATCAATACTTTTTAGTGAAGCAGATTCATTCCTTCGTCAAACATTGAGTTAATTCAGCACCTACAGTGAGCCAGAACTTTTCCAGCTCTATAAATCCATATCTCTCTGTGACAGTGCTGTTTACCAACTCGGGCCAATCTGACCCTCTAAGGTTTGTCTGGTAAGGGATGTGTTGTAGAATGACTTCTGGATTAGTTTACTCAAGTACTCCTTAGCCCAACCACATGCTTTTACTGAATTGAGTACTCTTTATATTACACACTTAAAAAGCGGAAAGAGGTCTATTTTTTTTTTAAAGATACAATCTGTGTGACCCGAGAGAAAGTTCACAATTTATTTATTTATTTATTTAATAGAATTTTTAAAATTTATTTATTTTTGGTCACATTGTGTCTTTGTTGCTGCGTGCGGGCTTTCTCTAGTTGCGGCCAGTGGGGACTACCCTTCGTTGTGGTGTGTGGGCTTCTCATTGCGGTGTGTGGGCTTCTCATTGTGGTGGTTTATCTTGTTGCAGAGCACGGGCTCTAGAGCTCAGGCTCAGTAGTTAATGGCACACAGGCTTAGTTGCTCCGCGGCATGTGGGGTCTTCCCAGACCAGGGCTCGAACCCGTGTCCCCTGCATTGGCAGGCAGATTCTTAACCACTGCACCACCAGGGAAGTCCAGGAGGTCTTTTTTTTTTTTTTTTTTTTTGCGGTACGCGGGCCTCTCACTGTTGTGGCCTCTCCCGTTGTGGAGCACAGGCTCCGGACGCACAGGCTCAGCGACCATGGCTCACGGGCGCAGCTGCTCCGTGGCATGTGGGATCTTCCCAGACCGGGGCACGAACCCGTGTCCCCTGCATCGGCAGGCGGACTCTCAACCACTGCGCCAACAGGGGAGCCCCAAGAGGTCTTTTTAATGTGTCCATTGAACCAGAAAGAGAAGATGCAGTAGCCATCCACCCCCTTATTGTCCCATTACTGGTCTAAAGTGAGACAATCTTGTCTGAACATTCATCCCTTGGTATTGATATGGCTGATCATGGATGATGTACTAACAGCTCCTCCTGGACCATGACTCAGTCATTCTGCACCATCCTTCCCTCTCCTCACCAGGGAGGGAAAAGGAGTCAGAAGAGCATGGTGAGAGTTCAGGATAACATCCAGATAATATGGTTAGAATGCCACGTGCAGCTGCCCCAGACTAAGACCAGGCTTTAGAATTTTTGCAATACTGTCCATTAAAAGCAAGTTTACTCTGTTGAGAGTGACTACCCTCCAAGAGTCCCTCCCACTCCTACAGAAGTTGAGGGTGTTATGGGCTTGTGTCGTTTGTTCCAAAGACAAGCTGAAGTTTAAACTCCCACTATCTCAGAACATGACCTTATTTGGAAATAGAGTCTTTGCAGATATAATTGGTTAATATGAAGTCAAGGAGCTTGGAGACAGAATATTCAGATGACAAGCTAAATAAATGACAAGACAACGTGAGAGATGCTGCAAAGTAATGTTTGATGGATTATTATAACTTTATTTAAGTCTCAAGTACTGATATGTACCATTAAGACTTTGAGCTGGGCAAAGAAGAGAGTGCTGTGGTCTGGGGTGGAAAAGCTGGCGGGAAAGTAGGCTGTTGAAAGTGGTTAGGATTTGAATAAGGTAATGTGGACTGGGGGCACAAGAGTCAGAGGAGAGGGCTGCTAATATCAGCCTCCTCTATGATTCTGTGGCATTTTGTTGACACCTCTTTGATAGCACTTATTGCATAATGTTATAATCATTGGTTTGCCTGTCTGCCTCCTCTATTGAGAGTTTTTAAGGGCAGAGGTATAGTTTATTCAGTTAAAAAATTTTTGGCATCAGTCTCATAGTAAGCATGCAATACATATTGAGTAAACAGAAGGGTCGTGAACAAATGGATGAATATAGATTGAAACTGCATGATTTGACAGAGCAGGTTTAACAGATGTGATGGGAGGACACAGAAAGGTAGCCTGGTACCACACTGGGGAAGACCTTGAATGTCAGGCTAGGGAGCTAAACAAAAGGAGACTGGGCTGCCATTGTCAAGGGCGTAGTGACACTGGAGAGTTATTTTAGGAAGATGTATTTAGTAGTGATGTGTACATGGGAAGGATGAGCCTAGATGAGGAAAATCTGTTAAGGGGATATTACAACAGACCAGATCTAGGGGCTCTCTAAGACACTCCACGTCATTTCATTTTTTAAAATAATCCATGTGATACGATGTAAAGATTAGGATCAAGCTCCCTGTGAGTCAGCAGGAAAAGAGAAGCTAGGATCACTGTTGTGTCCCTTTATTACAGGACCCCAAGGGTAATAGTGTTAAGTGGCTGGCTGGCTTCCCAGGCTCCCGTGCAACCTTGTGTTTCCTCAGGATTCACTCCCCTCTGCAGAGAGCTTGGTGGTGAGTGGTGATCAGGTGGCAACTTTGCACATGGCTATTTGTCATAACAGAGAGAAGTGGATCCTAAATAGCAGAAAAGAACTTTATCTGTTGCGGGAGAGCTGGTCTCTCCTCTGGTTAGGCAAGGATGGAAGTGTCACTCCCCTGCCACCCCCCCTTGCTAAGTGCCTTCTGTGCCAGAGGCTCAGAACCTTGCTCATGTTAGATGGATGACTTGGGCCTACCTTCAGGCCTTCAGATATGCTGGGCTCATCTTTGGGCAGAAGGTTGAAGCATTTTAAATACTTTCATGCGATGAATTGATGTATTGGCTAGGTTATGTGCTCTCAAAGATCACTGCCGAATCCAATGGGGAGATATTTCTCCTCTGATCCAGGTCACTGCAGGTCACTATTTGCTTACCAGTCAGTGGCTGATCCAGGTCACTGCAGGTCACTATTTGCTTACCAGTCAGTGGGCAGACACCTGCCTCCCTTCCCTCAGCACAGGGACCTTTGTTCCTGGGAAAGGAACAGAAACCTCTTCACTGTCTTTCAAGATCTTTGTGATGGGAAGCAGTAGCCTACATCTGGCCATTGTGATTGTCTTTGGCCATGTGTTCTGGGAATTGAAGGGATTTTTGCACCAGAGCATCCATGCCAACAAAAGGAGATGAATACAAGCTCATTCACCAAGACTTTCCTGTACCCCAGCTGCCTTTGCTACTGCCTCTCAAAACCAGTGGCTTATCTAGAGTTTTGACTCCTGGAGATGATAATTTTCTCTCTAACATTTTATCAAGAAAAATTTCAAACATATACTTGAAAAAATTCTGTAGTGTAAATGCATATATCCACACCTAGATTCTACATTAACATTTGCTATACTTACTTTATCATATGTCTATCCATCTGGAGGGGATCATTTTTAAACAACCCTTGAGTTGATACAGTGAGCACATTTTCAGTAATAATCATGGAATTAAGTGAAAAAATAATAAAACACAGTAAAAAGTTTTATTCGACTTTGTATGCATAATTTTGCTAGAAAAAATAGTTAACAAAATTAATATTATAGACAAAATATTATATATAAAATATTATACCTTGCAGTTCACATTCTGTATAACTTGTTTTACATTTTAAATATTAATTAATTTCAAATGTTCACATGGAGTAACAGATATGAAATAATTGCCATTCTGTTTCTTCATCTTTACAATCATTGTACTATTATTGCTTATGTTGAATATTCTGTTTAAGTGCAGGAATATGCAGTACCACAGGAGACAAGGATTCTACTCCAAGTAAACTTAAATGATTCCAAACTGCTAGAAACTTACTCTCAAAATGAGCATGTGTCATAGAGTCCTCTTGTGCTTGAGACCAACTGTACAAATGGGAGTTTTTCAAATTAACTTCTATATAATATTTCTCATTTTTTAAACTATGATTTATAAAAATGTGCTCATTTTGAAGCTTATGTATATATTATTAAAACTCAGTGGTAATGGAAACAATTGTTTAGAACTTATACCAAAGATTTTTTTCAGAGAGGAGTATTTTATCACTGAAATTATTTAGAATTGCTGGCAAATGGAGATTTAAAAAAATTAGCCTGTAGTTGGTTTTATGATTGTTTTAAAATTCTGTATATGTAGTTCAGCCTCCTATGATTTGCTGCCCCTTTCCCATTCTTGGTGTCAAAGAGAAACAGATGCACACTAGTGAAAAGCTGTAAAGACAGATTTTGTTCAGTACTAGTGTAATAAGGGAAAGAGTCTTCAGAATAAAACTTAGCTCAATTCCAAATACAGTAAAGACAGCTGGTCATGTATGGCAAATGAGCAGAGTGAGGGGGTCAGTGGATGGGAGATTACTAAGGAAACGCCAAGGGTAGATGGATTCTTGCTAAAGGCAGGCCAAGGATTTATACATCAAAAATGGATGATGAAGAACTTGATCAGATATCAAGGTAGCGGGGATTCTCACTAAGCTGATAGCAATATTCTTATTACAACTGGGTAGGAAGATGCTGTCAGGACCCAAGAATGAGGCCTGATCACAAAGAGGGCTCAGAGGAGCCTGTCTAAAGTTTGACTCTCAAGAAGAAAGTCTTTTCAGTGCCCCTGCCCAGGACATATATTTTACTTATATTGGTGAAATGAGTAATTCTAGAAATAAGGGAAATAATACAAAAAGGATGGGCAATTAAAGAAATTTTTAAATTTCCCAATCTTATCATTATAAAGCTTAAAGTATTATTAGTCATTTCATCACTGTTATTAATAAATAACAAAGCCTTGAAGCAGATTTGTACAACATGACACAATTTGTTTGTCAGGCTTTAACTAGTAATTTTCCACCACTTTCAGTAGGCACTTTCTCACTTGCTTCTTTATGACCATCCCCTGAATGATGCAGAGTTTGTGTCCAAATCAGCAGAGCAGTGCTTCGCCTTTAAAGGGCAATTGATCAGCTTTCCACTGATTCTCAGTGCCTAGAGGGAAACATGTCTGTGTCACAGGGACAAGGGGTGAAATGTGTGAGCCTTGTTCCACCTGTGTGCTGAGGAAAACCCTGACGGTGCATCTCACGATTACTCTCCGCTTCCTACCCTTGAACCTAATTCAGATCGACATGGGAATGAATGGGAGAGACGGAAAAAGAAGATTTTCATCAGGAAGGGCCTGGGTTTACTGAGGACTGCAAGAGAAGGGGGAGAAAAAAGAGGGGGAAAAACCCAACCTCTTGGATAGGGATTTTCAGAGAGTGTAGCTGGAAAGCTAAGAGCAGAATTGGACAGTCCGGCTTCTGGAGTTGGCTTGAGATGCCAGCAAGAGAAATGGGTGTGTGTGTGGGGGGATTCCTTTTCTTTTTTTCTTATTGAGGTAAAATTGGAATGAAACATTATATAATTTCAGGTGTACAACATTATAAACTGATATTTATATACACTACAATGTGATCATCACCCTAAGTCTAATCACCATCCATCACCATACAGTTCACCCCCTTCACCCATTTTACCCTCCCCTGGGCAGTATGGGGATTTCTAAGAAGCAATGCTGAGGGTTATACATTAGATCTCATAATATACTTTAGTAGATGCAGACAACAATATTAAAGACTTGTAAATATTTGGGGGTTGTTGGACTGTATCCTTGTGAGGCAACCTTGACTTGAGGCTGGGCTCTGAGAGGCCTGACTCACATTAGGGTAACATTAAAAAACCTTTAGTTGGGGTTTGCAAGGCTCTCTGCTAGGTCCCTTTAACATTCACTATATAGTAATGAGGCAGCTTCAGTTTCTGAACTGGAGCCGGTGGAGGTAAATTGATTCCTTTCCTCTGAAAGCTAGCTTGAATGTGGCAACCAATTCTTCTCAAGCGGGAATGTAAGGGGCTGAAAACTGGCTTGGAGGTACCTCTGGATGTTCACCTGCAGAACAACTAAAAATGGACAAAGAAAACAGTGATGTTTCATCCAAACCTGCTGATGTGAATGTAAGTACATTGAGAGAAGCCTTCTCTCTTACTCGAATGCCATTTATTGCTGACCCTCTTAGTAAAATGAGACTGAGTTACTTTACAAAAATAAAGGAAACAATAATAAAATACTTAGCCTTCCTTTGGAACTTAATGGATTTTACAAATTTGAACTTGTTTTTAAGTGCTGTACTTGGCAATTGATTTGCAGCTGTTTTTCTAAAACTCCAGGGAAATGGTACTGATCTCTACACAAATTCCACTTTAAAATTTAATCAGGGCTAACTGAGACTGCCTATAATGTGTTCCCGCACTTAAAGACCAAACCTTGACCTTGCCAGTTCTACATGGGCTAGCATTTCTGTGTGTTTTCCTTTTTTACTTCTTGGGGGGAATATTTGAAAGTAGCTTGACACCATAGTCAAGTCATCCAACAACAGAATGTTTTTCTCTTTAGAAACACCATCCTCAGTCCTGCAGGACATCACATTAGATGAGATCTGGTCTAGTTCAGTTTCAACAGGAGGCATATAAGCTACATTTCACTCCAGGGGTTGACAGGAGTGTTTCGCAAAAAGAATGAGGTAGCCATGAATAATTTAGAATGTTCTTGGCCACATATTATCCCATTAATCGGTAGGATTAAAGACTGGAAGACATGTACTTTGTAGGGAACAGTGAGAGAGAGAGTAAGAGAGAATGAGAGCATGCTTAGAGGAGAGCTCGAAAAGAGAGATTATTTCTTTGGAACTGGTGTTCCATATTCTTGCCTTTAAAAGAATGTGTGGTTAAAAGTTATTTTGTCACTGAAGTTTAGTTACCCTGACATGTATAAATCTCTCCTTCAAAGAAGTTAAACTCTCACTTACATTATTAAAGAATTCACAGCATCAAATGACAGAGGATAGAGGAGAAAAAGAAGAGGGGAAAGAGTTAAATAATGTATTTTTTCCTGTTGCACATAACACCTTGCACTAAACCCGGTAATTTTCTAATCTAACATGAGTCCCCTAGTTCATTCTTTATTTTTTAATCATTCTTTCATTTGTATTGAAAAACTGAGTCACTGACCAGTTCAGTGGCTGGCTTCGAAGTGCATGCTTGTTAGGCAATGGTAAAACAATCAGTTTGATCCTTGTCCTGCATCCCTACACAAACGAGAGCATCATCCTCAAATTTTTCTTCCTACTGAAGCTGAATCCGGCCTCTGTACCTCAACACTGAATTAATTTTGGGGGACGGGGTTTTGGGTGAAGTAGAAAAGAATAGCTTTATTGCTTTGCCAGGCAAAGGGGGCCACAGTGGGCTAATGCCCTCAAAACTGTGTGTCTCAACCTGGAGGGGGTAGTGAGGAGTTTTATAGTAATGGTTCAAAGAGGGCATGATCAGCTCGTGGACAATCTTCTGACTGGTTGGTGGTGAGGTAACTTCTGGTTCCAACCCATCTGGGGTCTATGTGTTTGTGGGCAGCAAACTGTTAATTTCTCCTACCTGATGGGGGTTTCAGTATCTGAAAAACAGCTCACAGATACTTTTATGTATATCCCTTGATGGGGAACCAGGACTCTGCCCCAAGGCTGCACTATTGTTTCTTTTGACTTTTCCTCCCTTGTCTCTGCATCCCCTCCCTTCCCTAATTAGCAACTGTTTGAACCAGCTTGTTGGAACTCAGGGAAGGTCATGGAGGCTGAATGAAGCCTATTTCCTGTAATCTAGAAATGGGGGACACAGAAGGGCTTTTGTGCCCAGGAGTCCCACAGGGTCCTGCTCGGTATCATTAACACCAGGTCACGAAGCCATAATAGGAAATCAATTCGTTTCTCTGAGGAACTCACTTCTATTCTTACTTTCAATCTGCCTCAGCCCAGAAGACACTGATTGTGGGAGAAAAGCTGTATCGTACAAACACACACATCCCCAGAGTGGTGGACAGATGAATCAACCCCCAAAGAATCCTCTCTGACCTTCAGGTCCTCTAGTCTACACTCCACAAAATTCAGGCCTATCCTCTACAGTGTCAGTTTAGCAGAGTTGGAGAGTTGAGGGGACCAGTTGAGGACCTGGGAACAATTTCACTAGAGTTCCTATACCGTCTGTTTTTTTCTGATTGGTCTTAACTGTGTGATTCAATGCAAGTCAATGCTTATGTAAATAATTTGACTTATTTAGGCCTTTTAGCACTAAGATTCTCCTGACTAGGTGGTTGCATTTAAGCTCTAGACTACTTCTAACTGTTAACACATCTTTCATTCTTTTGAAGATATCCAATATCTCAGTTCAGGTGGTCAGTGTCCAAGGGAAGCTGCCAGGGAGACGACCACCGAGAAAACCCATCAACAAAGCCAAACCCAAGAAGCAACTCAAGAAGAAAGCTCCCTTTTGGAACGTCCAAAACAAAATCATTCTCTTCACAGTATTTTTGTTCATCTTAGCGGTCGCAGCCTGGACACTGCTGTGGCTCTATATCAGTGAGTTGAAATCTGTCTACCTTTGGGGTTAAGGCTTGCCCTATGAGTTCTGCATCAGCAATGCAGGCCCGATCTGACCTTGGGGGTTTCTGATAGAATTTTCTTATTTCTCAGACTGATAGTCATTTTCAAAACTGTTGAGGTTTTAAGGAAGAAGCCAGAATTGTCTTTCCCATTTCTTCTTTTACCACCACTGCTTTCTTCCCAGAGGAGCAGAGATGGGGGGATAGGATGAGAAGAGCTGAGGAGAATGCTCAGGAGCTTCTGACTGGTTCAGAAATGTAATGCATTTTTAGCTTTAAAAAAATGAATGGAATGCTAAGCTGTTTTATTTCCTCATCCACCCACGGCCTGTTTCTAGGCAACCTTATATTTCTAGCTCCCTGAGCTTCATTTTACTCATGTGTCTTTCTCTCCTCTGTTTTTATGTTTTTGTTTATCCAATTGATTGTTTTTGTCAGTCTTATTGATCCTTTTGGAGAGGAGTCATAGCTAAGTTCTTCCTTAGAGAGTACTTACCCAAGGAGCTCAGTAACTACAGCATTTATGGATTTATGTTGGGCTTCCCACCCTATGCATATTAATATACTTGATACAAGATATGTGTACTCTCAAGGATATTAAAATTTGGTTAGAAAGCTAGATTTATAGGCAAAGAATGAATGAATATTTCCTTGAACAGTTCAGTTCATTTACATATAGAAATTGACCACCTATAATTTTTGTGACACAATATAAGATATCAGGCACACCAAGATACATCTCCTACCTTCAAAAAGCTCACAGATGCATTTTTCTAGTTTCAAAAAATCTCACAGTTCAGTACTAGAGAGGGAGTGTGAGTTGATTTTTTTTTTTTTTCTCAAGCAATTACTTTGCAATCACAGAAGGGAGACATCCAACAACCTGCCCAGGGATAGAGTCTAGATAAGCCTTCATGAACTGGTTCTTGAAAATTCATTTGACACATCTTGGGAGTGCCCACTATGAGCTGGGCTCTGTGATAAGCATGGAACAGAGTGGTAGACAGGAAAGAATCTGTCTTTACAGACTAGTGGGGGCAGTCAAGTCAATGAGCATTTAAGAAAAACACAAAAGACACACAACCCCAATCCAGAGCAAACCAGTTTATCTCCCTTCAGTTCTCTGCCAGATCTGAACTGATATATTTGCATTGCCCTTGCAATTTTGTACAAGGTTTTGGGACATCATTGTGAAGAGTTAATTTGTTGGTTTTGTGAAAATCAGAGAAGGGCATTTCAGAAAAACAGACCAGTACAAGCAAAGGAAAACTGGTATAAATAAGTGAGAATTGTTCAACAAGCAACAGGGGTTAGTTTTGATACATGAAATTTGGGCATGGAGGGTGGCCTTGAGAAATGTTAAAAAACAAAAATTCAACCAAGTAAATCTGATGATCTAATTGGCTTTATTCAATGGCTCATGAATCTGGCAGCATCCCTTCTAGTAAATAAAAGGGCTCTCTGAGGGGGTGTACAAAATGGAAGGTTTTTATAGGCAGAAGGAGGGTGGGGCAAGGAAGCTATTAGCAAAAGAAAAGAAAGGATTGTTTCAGGCCAGGCCATCAAATTTTGGGGGAAGGGAACAGCAGGGATCTTTATCATGCAGATTACCACACTAGTGTTGATCAGGAAATTTCTGTTTAAAGGTCACATTCCTGAGAGAATGTGAAACTGTAATTAAGTCTTGGTTTGCAGTCTTGGGAGCAAAGGACTCCATTTGGGGCTTGTGATTTTTTTTTTTTTTTAACAGAAATGAGGTGGACAGCTCATCAGGAAGACCATGTGTTACTGAACATAAGTTTGTGTGCTCAACACACAGTGAGACCAAATGAACCAAAATGGAGCTTGGATCAGAGAAAGGTTTATTGCAGGGCCAAGCAAGAAGAATGGGTAACTTGTGCTCAGAAAAACTGAACTCCCTGATGGTTTTGGAGGAGAAGTTTTTATAGGCAAAATTTGGGGTGAGGACTGCAGGGTGTGTGACTTTCCTCAGATTGGTTGGTGGTGAGGTAACAGGGTGGTATTCCAGGAACCTTGTGCTCATCCTGAAGTTATGATCCTCCACCTATGTGGGGCCTTAGTTCCTGCAGAAGAACTCAAAGATATTGTTATGTTTATTCCTTGAGGAGGAATCAGAATCCTGGACTATAGTTCTTGATTGTTCCTTTGTTTCTGCATTCCCTTACTTCCCTGATTAGCAGCTGTCTGAATCTGCTCTTTGTATTCAGGAAGGTCTAAGAGGCAGAAGACATTTTTTTTTTGCAAATAAGAAAAAGCGGGACACAGAAAGGCTTTTGTGCCCAGGACGGCCCCACAGGGTCCTCCTCAGTTTCACACGGAGGGCTTGTGTGTTAGGCTGAGCTCAAGAGTTAGACGAATGTAATCTGGTTGAAGGCTAAATTGATCTCTCTTGCATTGTTTATCCCTTGATTACTTACTGATAGAAGGATGTGTGAGCTTCTAGGTAGAAGTCATAGCTTTCATTCAAATTTTAAAGAATCTGCAACAGAAAAAAAAAAAAAGTCTAAGGACTTTCCTGGTAAAATCAAAGACAAAAACAACTATTGCTTTATACAAGAGGCCTAGTGAGGCAAGGTGATTTGTCCAAGGTTACATTGATCTCGGGTGGCCTCGGCCTGCAGTGGCTTGAAGCAGAGTTTCGGTTCTTGACTAGGGATTGAGCCAGGAGAGCACCAAATCCTAGCCACTAGACTAGTGGTCAGTGACAAGGCCCTGGCCCTATGGCTTTGCAGAAAAAAGAATTCCCACAAAGACAGAAAGTAGTGAAACAAGTAAAGTATTTATTAGGGGTAAAAGAAGTACAGTATGTGTGGATAGACACATGCGCAGGCTCAGAGAGAGAGTCGTGAAGTGGCAGTTTGAATCACTTTTATGGGGCATTTCTTCCATGTTTCCTTTGGCCAATCATTTTTATTTGCCTAGTTCAGAGTCCATATTTGGTATATCTCAGGATCTTCCCATGTGTGCGCATGCATCTCTTAGCCAAAATGGATTCAACCAAAGAGGCATATGGGTAGATTTGGCCACTTGGCATCACTCCCCTTTTGACCTCCAAAGAGCCTTTCTACGCATGTGTAGGCAGAGAGGTCTCCTGACTTTGAAATAAAATATGTTGTCTCTTATCTTCTATCAGGGCAGGGCCCAGCCTCCTCTCTCAATTGTCCTGTTAATCCCATCTTGAGTATGGTCCACATGGAATGAACTCAAACTCTTTTCCCTGAGGGCCCATCTATCGCCTGCCTCAACATAACTTTTGTTGAACCTAAGTTCATGTGCCTGATGTACAGTGAGGCCAAACAAATCGAAATGTTGGAGTTTGGAGAATAGAAAGTTTTATTTTAAGGTCCAAACAAGGAGAATGGGCAGTTCATGCTCAAAAGACCCTAACTCCCTGATGGTCTTCAAGGAAGAGTTTTTAAAGGCAAATTTTGTTGGGGAGGGCTATGGGGTATGTGACTTTCTTCTGATGGTTGGTGGTGAGGTAACAGGATGGTATTTCAGGAATCTCAACCATCAGCCATCTGGTTCCAACCAGTCTGGGGTCTATGTGATTGTGCTCAGCCTGAAGCCACCATCCTCCACCTGGATAGGTCCTTAGTTCCCATAGAAGAACTCAAAGATATGTATCAGATTATTAGGTTTATCCCTTAAGGAGGAACTAGGACTCTGCACTATTGTTTCTTGACTGCTTTTCCTTTGTTTCTGCATTCCCTCACTTCTAATTAGTAACTGTTTGAATCTGCCTTTTGGAACTCAGGGAAGGTCTGGGAGGCTGAAGCCTTTTTCCTACAAACAAGAAATGGGGAAAATGGAAAGGCTTTTGTACCCAGGAGGGCCTTGCAGGGTCCTGCTCTGTTTCAATCCCCCCTTTTCTTTGATACTCCTTAATCTTGAGGTGAACAAGTACAGGACAAGAAAGGGAATAAAGTTTTGGATAGAGAGCTTAGTCATAAACTTGGCAGAGAAACTCAGTTTTAGGGGGCTCAGTTGCATAACTTCAAAGAACAAATCTAGGACAGGAGCTCAGGCCTCTGGCCCCTTCTCCACTCTCCACAGCCTCACTACACTACAGGGCTAATGTGAGCCTGGATGGGTCACACAGGGAGGCTGCTCCCTGTCCTTCACAGAGGCTGCACCTTCTTTTTAATTCAGCCATCACTTATTTAGCATTTCCATGCGCTGGGCATTGTGCTAGGAGAGATTATTCCCTCCCTACTTCCTCTCTCTCTTCCTTCCCAGGAACAGTTACTGAGCTTGAAAGCTAAGCCAGGCACTCGCTACCCTATGTTAGGGGTTGAAGGACAAGAATTTACTGTTCATCTAGAAAGACAGACATGCAGACAGAAGCTATGATACCGTGGGGCATGTGTCACAGGAAAGAAAGGTACCACAGCCATGGGAGCCTGGGAGTGATGCCTCATACCCGTAAGACCTTGTAACAAAAAGGAACGGCTGAAAGGAGAGTCCCTCATCTCCCTAGGCTATTCTCAGGTGACTGAAGGAAGCTCAGACACAGCAATGTCTTTGTCTGTCTTCGCAGCAGTCTCTGGCCCACCTGATGCCCAGTCCCATGGTCCTCCCTGGGCAGAGTTTTTGAGCAGGAGTTGATCTCAGGTAGCCTCAGCCTGCAGCAGCTTGAAGCAGGATTTCAGTTCCCTGGCCAGAGTATGAAGTCAGGTCACAGCAGTGAGAGCACCGAATCTTAGCCACTAGACCACGAAGGCCAGTGGCCAGTGATAAGACCCTGGCCCATGGCTTTGTAGAAATGAATTTCCACATAGAGACGGAAAGTAGTGAAGCAAGTGAAGTGTTTATTAGGAGAAAAAAGAGTAAGTGTAGATAGACACACAGGTGGACTCAGAGAGAGAGATGGGCCCTCGTGGTAGTTTGAATCACTTATATGGAGCATTTCTTCTGGGTTTCCTTTGGCCTATCATCTTGCTTTGCCTGGCTCTTCCCACCAGGGAAGTCCAGAAGAGATGTTATTAACTCCATTTAGAGCTTCACTGTCTGTAAAATATGAAGCTGTCTAGGACTTCCCTAGTGGCGCAGTGGTTAAGAATCTGCCTGCCAATGCAGGGGACACGGGTTCGAGCCCTGGTCCGGGAAGATCCCACATGCTGCGGAGCAACTAAGCCCGTGCACCACAACTACTGAGCCTGCACTCTAGAGCCCGTGAACCACAACTACTGAAGCCCGGACACCTAGAGCCTGTGCTCCACAACAAGAGAAGCCACCGCAATGAGAAGCACGTGAACCGCAACGAAGAGTAGCCCCCTCTTGCCGCAACCAGAGAAAGCCCGCGCGCAGCAACGAAGACCCAAGGCAGCCACAAATAAATAAATTAAATACAAATAAATTTTTTAAAAAACAGCTTAAAGAAGCTGTCTAAAATAAAATCATTTTAGGAGCCCGATAGTGACATAGATCAGACAATACCTCACTTTCACACAGATGGAAAGCCTCCTAACCACCTTCTCTCCTCTCTGACAGGTAAGACAGAAAGCAGAGATGCTTTTTACTTTGCTGGGATGTTTCGCATCACCAACATTGAGTTTCTTCCTGAATACCGACAGAAGGAGTCCAGGGAATTTCTATCAGTGGCCCGGACCGTGCAGCAAGTGGTGAGGTGATGGGGGGAGCTTGAACGGCTGGGGAAGGTGAGGTCAGGGGGTAAGGGATGGGGGTGGTTGGGGTTACAGTGTCACAGGTGAGCAGGGTGGATGAAGGAAGAACTCAGGGAAACATGAGATTTAGCTCATCCTGGTTGTAAGATAAAATTGTTTATTTGATAGAATTGCTTATTTTTTTTCTCCTGAAAGTAAAAAGAAATGGCTCTCTGAGCTTCAGTTTTACTTATCTATAAAATAAAAGAATTGGATCAGGTGATATTTAAAATGCCTTCCAGTACAGAAATTACATGCATACAGATTAATTCTATGATCCATACAGATTTATTCCAACCTTGATGCACTGGCATCTCTTCACTTAAGAAAAAAAAAACCTTTCCTATTGTAGAACTGATAAGTATTTATTGTAAAAATTTATAAAATTACAAAAGTACTTAAAAAATATAATCTCCTTTAGCATCGTCTCTAGAGATAGAGCCCTTTTTGATTCTGGACCACATAGACACAGGACGTAGGGCAATATTGGAGTATTAGTAGATATTCAGTTTTATAATCTGACTTTTTCCTCTTAACATAAGATTGCATGTTTCTATGCAAGTTCATATTCTTTAAAAAGCATAAGTTTTGATAGCTTCAAGTTGGCAAGTCCCTTTTTATTGGATATTTAAGTTGTTTCCAATTTTTGCTATTAACAGATAACACTATAACATAACCGCCATGTAAATTGTGTGTATCTCTGATTACTTCCTTAGCTGATTTCCTAAAGGTATAATGGGTCACATAGAAGAATATTTATCATGGCTCTTGGTACCTATTACCAATAGAAAGTTTCTGTCAGTTTGCACCTGCACAGTAATGAAGAGGGTGGCCTAGCAGTGGCGACTCTCCTGCAGTGACAGGCACTCTGCAGTGTAAAATGAAGAAGGGCTGAGAGAGAGCGAGCGAGCAAAGACGGTAGCAGGCATAGTGACTCATTGATTGAAGGCCTCCTATATACTGGGTAAAGTGCAAAACTCTTTATCATTTCAATATATCAATTATCCCTCAAATTAGCCCAAGGAGATGGGCATTCTTCTAAAATCTCTTCAGCATTTTTTCCAATCCCAGGCAGTATTCTTCTTTCAACACCCAAAGCCATTCTTCTCTACTGCTGAAGTTATCCTTCAAAAATAACATTTCTCCTTTGGCTTAAGGATAAAATACTGATTCTTAAGAATAGCAGGCAAGCACTTTACTAAATCTGTCCCCTGATTGTCCCAGTCTCATTCCTTACCACTTTCTCCCAACAGAAACCTTGTGATCTAAGGCAGTCATTACTTGTGTTATGAATAATCATTGCATTTACATGTCTGGCAGCCCTGGTTTCTGCTGCTATTCACTCAGGACCTAAAGCCGTCTGTGCAATTTCTATGGAGTGAAATTCCACCCATCATTCATGACCCATCAAAAAGCCTCCTTCTCTGTGAAATCCTCCCCGGCCTCCTGCAGAGTCAATGCTGGCTTTGTGTAGACCCTGTTTGTATAGTTAGTATTGCACTCAATGCATTTTATTATAGTTATTTAACATCCCACCAAAAGAGGTAGGCATTTTGATCACCACTTTACAGATTAAAAGAGAGATACAGAAAGAGAAAAACAAATACCCTGTGCTAACACATATATATGGAAACTAAGGAAAAAAAAAAAAGGTCATGATGAACCTAGGAGCAAGAGGGAAATAAAAACACAGACCTACTAGAGCATGGACTTGAGGATATGGGGAGGGGGAAGGGTAAGCTGTGACGAAGTGAGAGAGTGTCATGGACATATATACACTACCAAACGTAGGGTGGATGGCTAGTGGGAAGCAGCTGCATAGCACAGGGAGATCAGCTGGGTGGTTTGTGACCACCTAAAGGGGAGGGAGACGCAAGAGGGAAGAGATATGGGAACATATGTATATGTATAACTGATTCACTTTGTTGTAAAGCACCATTGTAAAGCAATTATACTCCAATAAAGATGTTAAAAAAAAAAGAGAGAAAAAGAAAAAAAAAAGAAGCTTAGCAGGCCTCGGTAATGTGTTCTGTGTTGCATGTAAATTTAAACTCCATAGCCCATTTTTTTCCACAATGCTATATTATTTCTAAAGTTTTTCGTTTTTTGTTTTTTTCTCCTGGGCAATTAGGTAGGTGATTTTGCTATTATGTAAAAACGGGACTACAGGAGGAGAAGATTTGGCAGAAGAAATTGGTTTTAGAAATGCTAAGTAAGGGCAAACAGTCGATTGACTGAAATAGCTCTCTTTTGAGATCCATTTATGGTGTTTTAAAAGATCTGGGTGTGTCCCTGGAAACTGGAGAGCTCTGCAGTGGGATGTGGAAGTTGGACTGTGGGCACCATGCGCCCTCTAGCGGCTAATATACATTTTCCATGGCGTGCATTGGTAGAAAAGAGGTTGGGCCGAATACCTTGAAAATACGCTTAAAGGAGTTTCACTTATTCATTGTGGAGAAAATTAACTTTTGGAGTAGGCAGAATGCAGCAGTTAAGCTTGGTTAGGGTGTCTAAAGACAGCAATAAATGAATAAAGGTAGCTGATTAATCTTCACAGGAGGAGAATGACAGTAAGTAACCCTGATACAGGAAGTAAGAATTTACTTGAATTCAAGGAATAATGTCTGGGTTTGGCCTTAGAGGCCTTTAGTTTGAGCCTTGCTTTTCTCCTTGTTAACTGTCAGAGCTTGGACCTACGGCACCCTGGGTATCATGAGAGGAAGCCAATTTGAAAGACTTCAGACATCTTGGTTCTTCTTTTGCAGGTAAACCTGGTTTATACAACATCTGCCTTCTCCAAATTTTACAAGCAGTCGGTCGTTGCAGATGTCAGGTAATGAATGTCCCTTGCTTTGGGACTTCTACGTTCACTGCTGTAAATACCTCAAAAGGCTGTGGAAGGGCTGAAAGAGCGCCATTCACAAGTAACCTCTTGGGGGCAGTTGTGGGTTAAAACACTTCTAGCACAATAGCAACCCAACTCTTCCCCCCCTCCTTTATTTATTTATTTATTTTAAAGACTTTATGTATGTACGCATGTATGTATTGATTTATTTTTGGCTGTGTTGGGTCTTCGTTGCTGTGTGCAGGTTTTCTCTAGTTGCGGCGAGCGGGGGCTACTCTTCATTGTGGTGCACGGGCTTCTCACTGCAGTGGTTTCTCTTGTTGCGGAGCAACGGCTCTAGGTGCGTGGGCTTTAGTAGTTGTGGCACACGAGACTCAGCAGTTGTGGCTCGGGGACTCTAGAGCTCAGGCTCAGTAGTTGTGGCTCATCGGCTTAGTTGCTCCACGGTATGTGGGATCTTCCTGGACCAGGACTTGAACCCGTGTGCCCTGCATTGGCAGGCGGATTCTTAACCACTGCGCCACCAGGGAAACCTGCAGCCGAACTCTTTGTCATGCTATCATGCTGAGTTTTTTTCTTCATTTACCAAAGCCTGCCCTCTTTCCAGAACTGGGATCCTAGACCTTTGTATTAATGCCACTGGGCAAAATGACCATAAACATGTCCACTATATTGCGTGAGGGCAAACAGAAAACACAGACCAGTCAGTGTCTCTCAAAATATGTTCAGTAAAAACCTGGTCAGTAGAGATCTTCTGAGAAAAAAAGGATCCCATGGTCAAACAATTTTTAGGAAAATTTGTGTGCCTTGTACTGTATCCCACCTCACCCCACCCCTAATATATCTGCAGAGATTCACAATCCGTTTGGGCAGATTAAAGGCACTGAGAAGTCTTGGAGTAAAGCAATTTGTTTCCTCTCCTTCACCTTCCATTTCCCAAATTATGTGCTATAGAACATTATCTTACGTTTTTTTCATAAAATATGACAATATTTGTGCAGGTAAGATCTCCTACTCCAGGGTCAGATTGAAAACCAAATTAGGCTTGATTCCTGATTTGCTACTCAGTAGCTGTGTGATTTTGAGTTGTAGATGACCTTAATTTCCTCATCTGTAAAATTGGAAGCGTAACAGGACCTTCCTCAAAAGATGAAATGGGATAAAGCAGATTTAGCACTGTGTCTGGACATGGTGAGGTATCAAACATTCTAACTGTTGTTATTTGTAATAGCAGTGAATACTGATTGACATCCATAGAAATAGTATATTCTCCATGGAGATGCAAAATATACTAACAGTTCTAGTTCTAGATTTGAACACAGCACAAGAATACACATACCATGATGCTTTCCTTTCCAAATTCCCATGATAGGAGTCAATGGCTTCCTAAAGAAGGAAGTTATGTTCAGTTGAAGGATGTGTTCATTGGCCTCACCTTGAATTTATCACTTGGGTCACTGGCTCCGTATGAAAGTCTACTTCCTAAGAGGTATCCCTGAACTTTCTCTTTTCACTACAGCAGTAACAACAAAGGTGGCCTCCTTGTCCACTTTTGGCTTGTGTTTGTCATGCCACATGCCAAGGGCCATATCTTCTGTGAGGACTGTGTGGCTGCCGTCTTGAAGGACTCCATCCAGACAAGCATCATAAACCGGACCTCCGTGGGGAGCCTGCAGGGTCTGGCTGTGGACATGGACTCTGTGGTACTAAATGGTGATTGTTGGGTAATTCTCCTTCAAGCACTCCTTCCTGCAGCACTCCTGATACTGTCGTTATCATAGTCAATTTTGCCGTGAAGTACAGTCTTCCCTCTATATCCACGGACTTCGCATTCATGGATTCAGCCAACCATGGATAGAAAACATTTGGAAAAAAAATTCTAGAAAGTTCCAAAAAGCAAAACTTGAATTTGCCACAGGCTGGCGACTATTTACACAGCATTTACCCTGTATTAGGTTTTAGAAGTAATCTAGAGACGATTTAAAGTATACAGGAGGATGTGCATAGGTTTTATGCAAATACTATGCCATTTTACATAAGGGACTTGAGCATTCATGAATTTTGGTATCCTTGGGGGTCCTGGATCCAATCCCCTGTGGATACTGAGGAATGACTGTATTCTTCTCCACAATCCCAGTGGAACAGGATTAGCTGAAGACATTGGAGCTACATTGATAAAGGAAGTTGCTAAATGTTATATACAGTGATTAGACAATTAGAATTGGGGTCAGAATATACATGAAAATGAATTTATTAAAGCGTTCCCTTCTCTATATTTAATTTGGCTTCATGCATCTTCAAACTAAGGCTCCAAGGGACAAAGTCCTAGAGAAGGAATATTTTGCTGAGGTTTACCTTCCTTGTTTCTTCCCTTGTTCAGACAGAACTGCACCTATGTTCTATAGTGTGCCCCAATGCTCCAAAATGGCCTGCCCAAAACACAGTCAGAATGCAAATTCCATCATTTGTCTTGGCAGTAAAGTGGTTTAATTATTGTCTAACCCAAAATTTATGCAGTTTTCTATTTTGATTTAAATTATATATATATGTTAGGCATATAGTAGGTAGTTGATAAGTATTTGTAATAATAATGAATCAATTAAAAAAATCTCTAGTGGAAAATTCTGTACTACATACACTACTTCAGGTATATAACCAATTATTACCATGTTTAGTTGCTCTTTTATCTTCAAAAAATGTTTAAAAGTTGTTACAACAGATGATTTCAAGCACAAAAGTAAAGAGAATCGTTTAATGAACTCTTACACACTTTACTCAGTTTCAACAACTATCAACTCATAGCTGTCCTATTTGATCTCTAAATACCTAAACAACCTCCCTTTTACCCTCACAGGCTTATTTTAAAGCAAATCCCAGATATGTTGGATTGCTTTTAAAGGACAAGATATTTTTACTAAGCAAAATTCTAACAAAATGAAATGCTGGGACTGATAGTGTTTTTTCTATGTGCTTTTTCAATGCAGCTGGGCTTCGGTCAGACTACTCTTCAACCATAGGATCTGGTAAATTATGTCTGTGGTTTCTCCCCCGCCCTCCAACCTCGCCACCCGCAACTGCCTCCAAATCAGGATGCTTTTTGGCTGTAGTTTTCCTGTTTACATGATGGTGTTTCTTAGTGTTCTTTCCGTTGCAAGTGATGGATATAATATATTCAAATTAGCTTAAGCACAAAAGAAACGTGATTGCCTCATATAACTGGGACATACGTGGAATATGCTGGCTGCAGTCATGGTTGGGTCCAGGTTCTAAGATTAAATATCGTCAGGACTCTGCATTTTTGTTTTCTTCTGCTGAGACTTCATCAAGTGGGTTCTTCCAATGTGGTGGCATAAATGGCCACCAACAGATCCAAGCTTATGATTTATCAGTTTAGCTACCATGGTGGAAAAAACCTCACCTGTGTTTTGAGAAGTCCTTGGGCTGAGTTTCATTGTCTCAAATTGGCTGACGTGCCCACTCCTGAACCAGCTGCTTTGGCTCTGATTAGTCAGTCTGCGTTGTATGCTCACTTCTGGACCTAGGGTGAGTTTAACCCCAACCAAGCCACATGGACAGGGTAGGAGTAGTTTCTCAAAGTAAAATCTAGGTGCTTTAATCAGAAGAGATGAGAGTGGATTCCAGGCTGGCAAAGACAGCAGATATTCTCCATGTGAGCTCTTTTGCGCTTTACTCTTCTATAAAGATTTCTAGAAAAATCATTCCTAAAACAAAACAAAGCAAAATAAAGTGCTGTCTCCACAGACAAAGGCTGCTCTCAGTACTTCTACGCAGATCATCTGTCTCTCCGCTACCCTCTGGAGATTTCGGCAACCTCAGGGAGGCTGATGTGCCACTTCAAGCTGGTGGCCATAGTGGGCCACCTGATACGTCTCTCGATAGAGTCCGTCCAGATTGAAGCCGACAACTGTGTCACCGACTCCCTGACCATTTACGACTCCCTCTTGCCAATCCGGAGCACCATCTTATATAGGTATTATGCAGGCACTCTGGTTGGCAAGTGAAAAGAATTTTTACAATGTCTCTCTTTTGCAGTATCTCGCTTGCCCTTGGATTTTTTAAAACCATTTTTGTGTATACTCATGAGGTCAAAGATTGACCCGTGCCCTATTTAGTGCCCCCTGTATTAGCCAGAGCCTATCAGACATAGTGTTTGCTTTTCACTTGTAGCATACAACAGTCAAAATCATTGCGAACTTCAGTCAATAGTTCTGATATATATTTCAGATTTTTTTTTTTTGGTTTAATTTTACTTTCATTGCAATCACAGTGAAGGCTACTGTTTCAATAGAATGTGAGAATAAATATTCTGATTGCATAGCATTAGTAAAACAAATTTTTTTCCTTATAAAGATAACACAATGTTTATTGTGAAAATGAGGTCAATCAGAGAAAACAATGTCAATTATCTTACATTCCCATTACCCAGAATAAATGTCTGTTATATTTTTGCATACATGCTTTCATTCGTACGTGTACATAATTACACACACGTATACATATACATAGCCTAGTATTTCTTACTCACTAGTAGACATCTTTTTATGAGTGCTTAATATTTTGATAACCTAGTAATGTCAGTTAGGCTTTATTAAGAATTTGCTATTTTTACTCGTTGTGCTAAAAGGCATATGAATTATCTTATCATTTTAAATGGTGTTTATGTATGTATATAATAGTATTTTATGTATTATGTATTTATATTTTGGTGGTGAATGAACATGTTAAAAATTTAAACAGTGTCTAAAGATTTGTAGTGAAAAGTAAGTTTGTCAATGACGCTCACCCCTCAATCACTGTTTTTGGTTTCTTTTCACTATTTCCAGACATATTTAGTTATTATCTCATTTAATCCTCACCACAATGCTATGAGGAGTATACTGTTATTATTACTACCATTTCAGAGTTGGGAAACTGGCATTTATGAAGAACTAGTTACTTCATTGCCCAGTTAAGTGATAGAGCTGAGTTTTGAACCCAGTTTTCCCTGGTGAAGAGCCCATGACTTTAGCTCTTAAATACCCTGCCTGTGTACCTTGTTTGCTCTCAAGGAGTGTCCAGTGACAGCCATCCAAGAGAATTCTTCATTAGTCACTGGACAAAAATTTCTGCAGCTATATCAGCTCCACTCCATCTGTAGTGCCCTCTGGCCACTAATTGATGAAGACCTGGCTGGTAGAGTCTGATTCACAGGAGCTGTGTGGATGGCCCAAGAAATGTGTGGAATTAGTGGTGGATAGAGGTCCGATCCTCAATAACCTATTATTTATGTGCTTTTGTTTTGTTATCTGGTTTCAGAATTTGTGAACCCACAAGAACATTAATGTCATTTGTTTCGACAAATAATCTCATGTTGGTGACATTTAAGTCTCCTCAGATACCAAGGCTATCAGGAATCCGGGCATATTTCGAGGTCATTCCAGAACAAGGTAAGCTTCCCCAATTGAAAAAAGTCATGAGAAATACTTGTTATGATAGATACTCCAATCTTATCTCTCCCAAGGCTGTGTTGTAATACTAGTTGCATTAGTCAGGACCCTGAGTCAGGGTCTGGTTCAAAGAGGGAGATGGTATTAGTTATTCTAACAGAGAATTTAATGTAAAGAACTGTTAACTCAGTACAGAGGTGTTAACTGGGTAACTCAAAAGGCAAAAAAACAAAAACAAAAAACCAAAACACAAAAAAACTGTAAGGTATCATGGATGTAACACATGTAGGAAGCAACTAGCACTGTAGATCTAGAGGAACAAAGGAAAGGAATTGGAAGGATTACAATTTAGGGCTTGGAGGAGGGGGGGTGGTCTGTGTAATGGAACTCAGACCTCTGCCCAGCTGGTGTTGGTGTCTATAAATTCGGAGGCAGGTGTTCATGAACCTGGGACCCAGACATTTGAGGAGAGGGTGCCAGACAGCTGAGCTGGCATCTTTTAGGGAGACACAATAAAGCGGAAGTTGGAAAAACTGCTAACAGATCCAACTCTTACAGGAAGGAAGAGTAGCTGCGAGGGTGAAGCAGCATTACTCGGGTGACACTCTCAGGAATAAGAAACAAGACTGAAGTCCTATTCTTCCCTCTCCAGCCTTCTAGTCTCCCTTTAGCACCCCCTACTGGCAGAGCCTATCAGGTAGTGAAGGACAGAAGTGGTTTGTATAGTCCAGCCCAGCCTTGCAGAACAGAGTAGAGGGGTGGGTTTGGAGCTGAGGGACAATAGCTCAGTAACTAGCACATTCTTTCATGAATTCTCATTTATAGTAATGCACGTAAGTGCCATCCTAGAAAGTGCTCATGATGCAAAACCCAGAGGATTTAATGGGTTTTTCTAGTGAGCAAAAAGTGACCTCCTCTTTGCTCTTCTCTTTTTGACTTGGGTTGACAAAGTCAAACAAAATGAAAAGAGCCTTCACTGAAACTCTAATGTTTTTGTAATATTTGTTGCCTTGGAAACTGGTCAGATCTTACAGGTCATGTCTTGGTAACTTCTTTATGAGTATCAACAAAGCTAAAGGGGTCAGAATGGGAGATGGGGGTGAGGAGGGAAGAGAATTGGGCTTAAGTAGACGGCGAGAGCTACAGGTTCATCACTATTTTAGGGCAGTGGCTGATTTTGATAGGTTTTTCTCTGTCAAATTATTACAAAACAAAATGTAAAATTGATTTATTGAACTAGATATTTGAGATAGTGTTAGGTTGAAAATTATCTGTAACTCCAAAGGTTAAAAATAGAATTATAACAGAAATATTACAGTGGAATTTGTCTATTCACTTAACAAATATTTACTGAACATCTGTTGTATGCCAGAAATGACTGTAGGTGTTAGGGAAATAGTAAACAAAATAGAAAGAAAATCAGTGCTCTTGGGCCACTTATATTCTAGCAGAAGGATGACCATAACAGTAAGAATAGACATGTATATTGTCTTATTTAAATAGTATAACACATTATGAAAACTGGATATCTCTTGAACAACAAATACACACTAATTTGAACAAAATTAACTCAGAAGCTTTAAAAATATATATTTACAGGGCTGCATGTCAAAATATACATACAGGGAGGGAGACGCAAGAGGGAAGAGATATGGGAACATATGTATAACTGATTCACTTTGTTGTAAAGCAGAAACTAACACACCATTGTAAAGCAATTATACTCCAATAAAGATGTTAAAAATATATATACATACAGTGTTAATATGTTAATTATATCTCAATAAAACTAGAAGAAAAAATATATTTAAACCATGTTTTTTAAAGAAAGGAATAGCATCCTATAGAGCTGTAACCAAAATAAATGATTTGAAAACAAGTATAGACTTTGAACAGTATATTACCCTACATCTGTAGGGTACTATTTTTTTTAAAAAATAATTTAATTTCAAAAATTTATAAGCTTATTGACCAAGAAAATGTGCATTTGTAGTTAAAGAAATGTATGCTATCTATTTCCCATAATCTCACAACTGCAAATCATTGTGTGTTACTGGATATTTTTTTCAGAATGTGAAAACACAGTGTTGGTCAAAGAAATCACTGGCTTTGAAGGGAAAATTTCAAGTCCGTATTACCCAAGCTACTACCCTCCAAAATGCAAGTGTACCTGGAAATTTCAGGTAGCCTAGTTTTAACAGTATCTTAGAAAAATATTGCTATCCTAGTTTTAGTAGCTATTTATTTTTGAATTTAATTATACTTATTTTTTAAATTACAAAAAGAATGTCAGTTAATTTTATAATATTTAAACCTTATTAAAATATATTATCTAAAACATGAAAGTTCGTTGTAATTTCAAGCCGCTGCTCACAAATTAACTGCTTTTTGCAGACTGGGGCTTATTTGTCCAGTTTCTTACCTTGTATTAAAAAGAGCAAAGACATTGTTATAGGATCAAACAATTTATTTTATTATGGTAGAGCTCATTTATTAATTTTTATTTACTTCATCAGCATTATAATGAGAATAATAAAGAGATAATAAATTGAATTAGGCAACATATATTTCAGTTGTATAAGCAAATCGGAGTGTAAATTTATATGAAATACATATGTCTCCCTCTGGCGCTAGATAGGTAGTCCCTGGTTTCTGTTTGTTTTTCAGAATCTCAGTGTGTAACCTATTTTTCTTTCTCCAGCTGTTATATTAATGCGGAGGGAGGTTGCCTTTGCTCTTTCAGCATATACATATGAAATCATTTTTGTGGGGCATAGCAGTTAGATGTAAGTGACAAGCAGTGTCTAGTTTGTATTCATTCAACATATTATTAAATGCCTGCCCCGTGTCAGGCAGTATTCTGAACACTGGGATGCATGAGATCTCTCTCCCTCACACACACACACACACACACACACACACACACACATACACAAACACACAAGCTCTGCTGTCATGGAGTCTTCTATAAAGTAGGGGGAGACAGGTGACAAAGAAATAAACAAGTAAAATACATGCAGTGTGTTCCATGATGGTACAATGCTATGGAGAATACAGCTGGGGAGGGGCTCTGTAGCTGAGTGGGGGGGTGGTGGTGTGAAAGGTAGGAAGTCTGGGATTTGTTGTCTCAAGTAGGATGGTCAGGAAAAGCCTCACTGACAAGGGGACATTTGCATAGAAACTTGAGACACGAGGGAACTAACCTGGTGCGTGTTGAGGGTAAGAGTGTTGTGGGCAAAAGGAAGAGCTGAGGCAAAGGCCCCGAGGAGGCAGGAGAGTGCTTGCTGCATGTAGGGTTCGTGCACAGTCCTAACAGTTAAATATTGAAATAATTTTATTATACCCAAATCTCTACCCATTAGAAGTCATCCTTAAATTATTTTTTTTATCATTATCCCAAATATTTAAAATATAATTAAGACATAAAGATTCTGGATTCTTGCTCACTGCCAGATTCTTGGTGCCTTAGAGCAGCAAAAGCTCAGAGCTCAGAGCCTCATATAATTTGAGGTCATAATATGTTGTCTACATTTGTTTAGTACTTCAGTGTTTTCAGCAGACATAATTTTATTTGCTCTTCAAAGCACACCTCTGAAGTAGGGGTGATATTCTTGTCGTTTTATAGATAAGGAAACAGAAATGGGGACAAAGCATTTGCCAGAGTCCACTCCAATAGTAAGTGACCCAGGTAGGATTAAAAGGACTCATGCCCCCTCCTTAAGTAAATTCAGCAGCCTCTCCTTTTCTGGGCTCCTAAAGATGTTCAGCTTCCCTATCTGTCATAAGATTCACTTATCTGAACATTCATCTCCCTCTCTCTTCCTTCTTTTTGTTTTCCAAATAATCAGTTTTGTTTTAGAGTCTTAGAAGAAAAAGTAAAGCAGTCCCTTGAGTTGTTTTATCCCAGATGTCATCAGCCCAGCACCATCCAGTTAGGTCCACCAGACATAAACAGGGATCACTGTGGGCCATGCAAGTTCACCTTCTCATATCACACAGGAAGTAGATGGGATTCCCCAGAAGGGAGCCTCTCTTCCATGCTTCTGTGGCAAGCATATTTGCCAAAGAATTCTCCAGTGCTCATCTGAGGTGGGTTCCTGTGTTGTGTGTACACGTGTACACAACCACTGGCAAGTTAGGGGTGACTGAAAGTAAGGCATGTCCTGCATTTTGTTACCATCACTGACGAGAGAAATATTTAAATACAGCAGGTCCAGATCAGAAGAATTCCTCTCCTTACTTGGTTAAAGTTCCCAGAACAAAGGTACAGCGTTGGGTAGTGGGAACAGAGAGTACAGAACATAGAGGGAAATAGCGTACTTAGTAGTTTCACGTTTCTCGTTCATTTGTTGAAATAGCTTGCAATACTTTGTGAAACCGCACCTCATCCATCCATTTATCAAGCACGGTAATATCAGTAGAGTCTCTTGGCCAATCTGAGCATGAAAGTAGAATTGTGTATGATTCTGTGTCAGCGGAATCAGTGTGCAAGGGGACATATTTCCTTTCACTGTGGAGAGGCCTTGTGCTTGGGGTGCATATAAATCCATTTTGTTTCAGCGCTCTGGAACTCAGTGAAAATGCCTAAGCAAGCTTCTTGGTGGAGGATTGCATTGGAATATGTTCTCATGCTATAAAATTTAATTGATTCCTTAAATATATTTACTATCTTTCAGTGCACATCTTTTTTTTTAATGTGAAGAAATAAACAGATGACAAGAGTGAAAAAAATGTGATATGTGTTCTCATGAGCCTTGTGAGTCTCATGGTGAATGAAAGACAATCCTGTTCCTCTGGGGTTCCCGACACGGGTTTCCAGGCAGTGCTGAGAAAAGGGAGGCCTTCAGAGAAATGCAGGACTGGTTTGAGTTTCTGGTCTGCGTTGGGAAAGTTGCTTGTCTTTGGTTAGTCTAGGTTTCTTCTTCTATAAGATGGGAATCATACTACCTGCCTAAGCATGTTGTTATGTTTAAATCAGTCATAAATTGCCCAATCCATTTCCTCTCAAAGGTAGACTAAGGCGGGAGGGGAGCTATATTTAAACACAAGTTAGAAAGAAGCACACCATACAGCAAAGAAACTATAACATAAAATATGATGACATAACTGAAAAACCAAATGTCTGTCAGAACAATAAAAGTCAATGGCCAAAATTCATCTGTTAAAGGAATAAGACAGTAGGATTGAATTGCAAAGTATTACCTAAAACTTAACTGTATGTTGTTTTTAAAAGACAAAATGAATTTAAAAAGTGATTTAGTAAAGTTGAAAATAAAAGGATGGGGAATATCATACTAGGCATATGTAAACAATCAGAAAGCAGGGATCACAACCTTAATGCCAGACAATGCTGAAATTACGGCATTCAGTGGGAAAAGGAAGGCAATCTGCAGTGATAAAGAGGGCGATCCACATAACGATCTAATTACTACAGTTATTTATGCACCAAAGGATATAGCGTTAATACTCATAAAACCTATATGAAGTACAAAGAGAAATGGAGAGTGCTTCAATAAGAGATTTTCCTTTCTCTTGGCTCATGACAGAGACAGTGAGGGACAATAAATAAGGCTAGGAAGAGTATTAAATCATACAAATAATGAGTTTGGTAATATATATAAACAGAAATTACCCTTTTAAAAAAATGACCTTGGGGCCTTCATAAGTTTGATCCCAACAAAATTGTTAGTAAATTAAAAAATTAAAAGCTATACTGCAATAAATAATCTGTTATCTAACTCAGGTAGAATTTAAAACCTTGAAAATAGGGAAGCCAAAATTCTGCTCCCTGGAAATGTAAGAACTCTCTCTTAAATAATTCCTGGGCTAAAGTGAAAAATAAAACAAAAATTATGGCATATCAGATGTGATATATGTGCATGTCATACAATGCCACAACGAGGCCAGTTGCATTGCGTGTGTGTACATGTGAGTGTGTGTGTGTGTATGCGCTCACTTGTGCACGTACCACGTAAGTAGCTGCTGCCCTTGTTTGATCTCTTCAGAGAAGACTTAGGGATGACTCAGAAACTTCTGAAATACCAAGGTTTAATATGAAGAGGATGCTGATTCAGTCCTCCTTTATCTAAAGAATCAGAATAGTACCTTAAATAAACTGTCATTATTATCATCTAAGGAGGAAAGTGTGTAAACTTGCTAACAAGTGGGTGTTTTCAAAGTTAAGCTCACTTACTTGGAGGAAACTGAAACCTAGAGGTGATCTAATGTATCTATCTCAGCTCATCACACTGGGGCATCACAGCTGCTCCTCGAGCACAGGGTGGGCTGGGGGGTCAGCTCACTTCCCTCTCTGTCGTGCTCTCCTCCTCAGGTCAGTTTGTTCAGAGGAACTGGTCTACCCCACCAAGGGCCACAGGGCTCAAAGAATAAAATGCCCTTAAAATAGCAAGCCCAAGGAATGAGTTCTGAGTAACAAAATCTTAGTCTGAAACATATTCTACAATTGAGTCATTTTTCTGACTTACGTTTGTTTTTCATAGACTCCCCTATCAACTCTCGGCATAGCACTGAAATTCCATAACTATGCAATAACCAAGAAGAGTATGAAAGGCTGTGACCACGGATGGTGGGAAATTAATGAGCACATGTAAGTGGTTTTCATATGTGAAGAATCTAATGAAAAGCCTCACCCAGGAGTTCAAAGCCTTGGATTCCTTTCCCCCAGAGGGTCTGCACTTTACTATTTACAGACAGGGGAACGGAGGACTACAGGAGTTAAATAACTTGCTCAAGGTCACTAAGCTCATGAGAGATTAACCCAGGATTCAAGTCCTTATGGCTCCCAAGTCCTTGTTTCCATCCCTGCTCTGTGCTGCTGGGCTATGGATGTACACGCTCCATACTTTACAAAAATAATTGGCAGAAAAACCATTGCAGCCATGGAGGAAAATAGTAAATAGAAGTCCTGATTATTACAAAAGCTAGAAACCATTAGCCAATTCTGTGCAGTAGGAGAAAGAAGCTGAGAGAAATTTAGGCGCCTGGGCTTCCCGAACTGATCTAGAAGGTCCTTACTCTCTCCCTTAATTCATCCTTTCGTTGTTGTTATTGTTTATTTGCTTCTAAAGTTATAATAGGTCTTGTATTAAAAAAAAAATACAGGATGCCCTGTCTTTGCCAAATAGCTTCTCAGTTTACTTTAAGGAAACTTGTGAAGTTAGCCTGAGGGACTTGTCTGCTAATTCTTTGCTCACAGCTATTCCTTGAATGAAAGCTTCCCTTTCTAAATGATTTTCCTGAACAACCTTCTTTGATTTCATTTAGACTCTTAGATGACTTGCTAAATAGTCATTGATCCTAGAATCAATGACTTGGAATAGAATCTCCCTGATTTAATGGCTTTCTTGGATCCATTATTAACATGTGGCCTGTACTTCTTTTGGGAGTATTTTTGAATCAAGGGTCTATCAAGTAGGAGGCAGAAGACCTAGGTTCAAATTGCAGCCTTGTTGTTTAGTAGCTACATTAACTAGGACAAATTATTTAATCACTTTGTCAGTCTGTAAAATGAGGTAATGAGGTGGGGTTTTTCGGCAAGCATTCAATGAAATGATGCTTACCACACACCAGAAGATCTTAGCTATGATTAATATGATTAATAGGATTGCTAAGGAAATGACATTGGATGCATAAATACTATGCAATGTGCCCCAAGGCTTTAAAGATACTGCATTTTGGTCTTTAATTAGAGGTCCAGAAAACAAATCTTTACAAATCTACTGTAAGCTTGTATGCTTAAAATAAAGCAGTGCTTTGAAAATGAGATGCTTTTTCCCCCTAAGTAACAACCCCTGCCACCCATGATGTATTGCTGCCAAAATATGAAGAGTTTCCTCCTGCAAATACCAGGAAAGCTCTCTGCCCTAAATACTTTCCCTGAAGGACCAGCTCTTCATTTTGTCTTGTGGGTTGGCTGAAATTCTATCAGATTCTTCTGATACTAGTTGTACCCATGGGATTTAAAATGCCAGCCCTTCCCATTATCAGTCCTTTTCATTAGAAAGGCTCTAATTGAACTAATTCCTGGCACCTTGCTGCTAAGGTTAGCCTAAAGGCTTTGGGTCTGTCATGGAGAAGGAAGAAAAAGTAATGCTGACACCAGGAAGCTTAGTGATCCTGAATTCAGAGAACATAGGGGTGGGGTATGAGTGTTCAGGGCCACTAGAATGCAGTATACAAACCTGAAGAAATGGACAGCCTTCCTAAGCTTTTGTCCAGCAAAGTTCCGGAGCGCAAGGCTATTGGTGCATTAGAAAGTGCTAGGGTTTAGTATCCAGTGAACTGTGTCATAATGCTGCCTCTTCTTACTTGCTATTTGAACTTTAACAAATTACTTCATCTCTTTATGTCTCAGTTTTCTTACCTGTCACGTGTCTGCCTATGTAAACTAACACTTGCTGGGTTTCTCCAATTTCTCGCTTTATTTTACTTTCATTTCATAAACCACCACTATGCCCCATTACATATTGTCCCCCTGTAAACTCCAGCCCAAGCATGGTTTCATGCGTGACCCCTTTCCTCTTAACTCCTCTTTAATGTCGAAGTGAGGCTAATCTTTGCAAGAAAACTCTAGTAAATATTAATGGAGAATTCCAATAAAAACTATGAGATACAGATGACAATCATCATGATTTTAGAATGCAGGCTTCTGATCCCAAGACGACCAACTAGAGTAGACTCTGGCCCCAAGAGCTTGACTAGGCTTTCAGGCACCTCTCAGATGCTGGCTTCCGCTTAGCCAGGTGGCCACCTGCAGCTGCTGTCTCTTCCTCGTATCCCAGGAGCTGGTCTATCCGCGGATCAGCTCCTGAACTTCAGCCAATCGCAAAAGATTTGTCCTGAAATATACATGAATGCTTTGAACTGTAAAATGATAGGTTACCCCTGTGCTCTTCACACTGAATGCCAACATGAAATGTGTGGTTCCCAAATGCTTTGGGGACCTAGAGTGATGGGCATTCACAGATTCCAGTGGAGGACGTCCCCCTTCAAGCCTAGTGTCTACTGTTTCCCTCTGAGAAGCAATAGACACCTGGGAAAGTCTTGCTCACACAAGGCAGAAGCTTAACTCACCATGGACCCCAGTGTAATTATACTTCATGTTCCACTAACGGCAGTGCTCATGTAAAGATTACTAATAGGAGGGACATTTTCTCCTAGGTGATGAAAAGAAAAACCAAGGTAGGGGAATATTGCAGATAGACATCACTATTTTGAAATTTTGCCAAGGACAAGCCCTGAAGTGCATATCAGAGTTCAGTTTAGATTGAAAGATCGTTGTCTTTTTTTTTTTTTTTTTTTTTTTTTTTTGTGGTACGTGGGCCTCTCTCTGTGTGGCCTCTCCCGTTGCAGAGCACAGGCTCTGGACGCACAGGCTCAGCGGCCATGGCTTTGTGGTGGTACGTGGGCCTCCCTCTGTGTGGCCTCTCCCGTTGCAGAGCACAGGCTCTGGACGCACAGGCTCAGCGGCCATGGCTCACAGGCCCAGCCGCTCCGCGGCATGTGGGATCTTCCCGGACCGGGGCACGAACCCGTGTCCCCTCCATCGGCAGGCGGATTCTCAACCACTGCACCACCAGGGAAGCCCAAGATCGTTGTCTTTTGCTTTAAGTGTTGCTGGAATTCACTGCATGTTTTCAACCTGAGTTCATGGATTCCACTCTGCCCTGTAGAGAGGTTTGTGGCCAGAGTAGGCAATTCTTTTTTTGTTAGGCAGTTATTCATGTTCAAAGAAGAGAGAGGCCTAGGAGAATTAAACCCGTATTTCTTCTAATTATAAGTATTGGTGAGGAAAGCAACAGGTAGCAGATAGTTGGTAGTACTGCTATTGTTTTATTTAGCAGAGGAGAAAATCAAGGGGACAGAAGTGACTCCATGACAATCACTTAGCATAGGATGGATAACTACCATCAGCTCTACCATAAGCATCTCCGTTTATGAAGCTCAAATGACCAAAGTATCAGTGAATTCGCAGTTGACAGAAGACAGGAATGCAGTTGACAGGCCCTCACGCTGTGTGTCCCCCTACCGTTACTCCTCAGGTACTGTGGCTCCTACATGGATCACCAGACGATTTTCCGAGTGCCCAACTCCTTGGTTCACGTTCAGCTTCAGTGCAGTTCAAGGCTTTCGGACAAGCCACTTTTGGTGGAATATGGCAGTTACAACATCAGTCAACGTAAGCCGGGGATCAGCCCCTTAGAAAACAGTAATGAAGGGTTAAACAGAGGCTAACACTTTATGACTCTAAACGTTGAGAATTTAAGGAATGAAAACTGCTTCTTTATTTCTGCTATTGACTAGTATACTTTTATAATAATATTTAAATAACTATATAGTAGGAACAAAATATATGATAAATATTACATACAATTATGTATTTATTATGCTGAAGTTTAAATTATAGAAGAAATAATATCGTTGTTTGTTACAACTGAAAAATAGTTTCTTACATTATTCCTGAAATATAGGACAATTTCTTGATTCATTGATCTTTCTAGCCATAATTTTTTGTAAATATGAGGTTTACGCCAACATTTGATGGATCAGAGGGCAGCAGTTGCAACTCACTGTGGCTTCTGATGCATAGAAGGATTGGTCTTTCAAGGAGAGTCCAAATATCAGCCTGCAGAGTGTTGAACTTCACACTGAGAACTGCTGGAACAGTGGCCAGGAAGCGGTCAGCAGAAAAGGCAATGTCTGAGGGAAGTCATTAGTGCTGGAGAGAGTAGATACTGACTCAGGAAATTCTCAACCTGTTTTTTTTTTGTTTGTTTGTTTGTTTGTTTTGTCTTAAACAGTAGTCTCTGAGGTTTAATAATCTAATTGTATTTTTTTGTAGTAGAAATTAAAATATATGACAATTCAAATAGGAGACTTTCGTCTGTATTCCACCTACGGTCACTTCTCCTGCCACTGGGATGCCACTCTGTGCTTGAAGAAACAGTGATTGGGTCTCTCAGCCCATTTTATTTTATTTTATTTTATTATTTTTTTTTAATATTTATTTATTTATTTATTTATTTATTTATTTATGGCTGTGTTGGGTCGTCGTTTCTGTGCGAGGGCTTTCTCTAGCTGCGGCGAGCGGGGGCCACTCTTCATCGCGGTGCGCGGGCCTCTCACCGTCGCGGCCTCTCTTGCTGCGGAGCACAGGCTCCGGACGCGCAGGCTCAGTAGTTGTGGCTCACGAGC
>NC_041214.2:101713436-101776366 GCF_002837175.3 Physeter macrocephalus | reverse complement strand
CGTCCGCCTGCCGATGCAGAGGACGCGGGTTCGCGCCCCGGTCTGGGAGGATCCCACATGCCGCGGAGCGGCTGGGTCCGTGAGCCATGGCCGCTGGGCCTGCGCGTCCGGAGCCTGTGCTCCGCAACGGGAGAGGCCGCAGCAGGGGGAGGCCCGCATACCACAAAAAAAAAAAAAAAAAAAAAAAAGGATGGAGGTGTAGGAATTTGTACATGTAACCTGGCTGCAATGTCGACTCAGAGCTTCTGGTGGATTAGTTTGATTTCTTTGTTCTTAAATACTCCTCTTTGGCCTTTCAATTACCAGCTATAGCTTCGCTTTGATGGAGAAATTGTATAATTACTACCGCTATGTTGCCACTCAGCCACTTAACAATTCACATTTCTTTGTTAACGTAGTCTGGTGACTTTTAGGGACCCACACAGATGTCCTATGTCTTATTGTCTCTAGCCTGTCCTGTTGGATCTTTTAGATGCTCCTCCGGTTTATGTGTCCCTCAGGCCCAGCGCTGTGATGGAGTAAATGACTGCTTTGATGAAAGCGATGAACTCTTCTGTGGTGGGTATTTAAGCTTTTACTCTGACTTTCTTAGGAATAAATAGCTTGTCAGGATCACTGTTGCTGCTGATGCATATCCTGGGTCTTTGTAGCTGTTATCTATTGCCACGTAATAAACTATCCCCCAAACTCAGTGGCTTACGACAATCACTTGTGCTGGATCATTCATCTGTGTGTTGTCTCAGGTATGACCGATCTAGGCTGGGCTCAGCTGGGTGGCACTGCTTTAAGTTGTGGAGCCTCCTGAGCTTGGTTCTTCTCAGGTTGGGGTTGATTCTACTCCTCATGGTTCTTTTCCTTGTTGAGCCAGTGGCCTGGCCCTGGCAGTGGTAGAAGCAAAGGAGGGGTGACCAAAAATATAAGGTTCCTCTTAAGTCCTGGGCTTGGAGCTGGCACACCATCACTTGTGTCATATTCCATCAGTCAAATAGCTGAGGCCATAGTCAAGGGGCAGGGGAGTTTATTCTGCACACTTTGGGGCCATGGCAAGGGTGCGGAGGCATAATACTATCATAGAGAATGAGGATCTATGGTTAGTAAATCAATCAGCCACAATCTTAAACGTAATCCTATTTTATTTTACTTTTTTTTTTTTTTTTTTGCGGTACGCGGGCCTCTCACTGCCGTGGCCTCTCCCGTTGAGGAGCACAGGCTCCGGACGCGCAGGCTCAGCGGCCATGGCTCACGGGCCCAGCTGCTCCGCGGCATGTGGGATCCTCCCGGACCGGGGCACGAACCCGTGTCCCCTGCATCGGCAGGTGGACTCTCAACCGCTGCGCCACCAGGGAAGCCCATAATCCTATTTTAAAGCGTGGATCTTTCCTCTAGAAAGAAGTTCAGAATCTGCAGAGAAGTAAACACTTTCAGCATGCTCATTTATGGAGCACAGGTATTGAGAATAAAAGAATTAATTTTGTTTTTTTTTTTTACCTGTATAGTTTGCATCAACATCACATTGGTAATAACTAAGTGGTGGGGTATTGGATATTCTTATTTCGGGCAGAGAGTCTCTGTATTGGTTTTTCATTACTATTTGCACATAATTCCTGAATCTATCTCCAGTTTCAGGGAGCAATATGGGGAGAATAGTTCACTGGACCATATGACACCACTGGCAACACTTTCTCCTAAAGATCCAGAGTTTAATTCCAATACAATTGCAGTGATGAAGCTATTTAATCTTTTTCATATTTTGGAGGAATGTTAAAGTTAATATAACTAACTGAAAAATTATGTTCATAAAAAAATAACCTGTAACTCTACACGTTTTGTTTTTTATTGACAAAACACAATAAAACTCTCTTAAATTAGGCTTCATTAACAATTTAAATCTACGGGGTCTTCTGTTTCTTAAGAAAATAAATACCATTATATAGTGATTGAGGTTGCTTTTGTTTTTTATGTTATTTTTATTCCCTACTATTATGCTCCAAAAGAAAGTGATTATTGTTACTTCGTAACAAGGACTGTTTTTTAGTAATTATCATTTTCTCATCATGCCATGTTGGGAGCTATTCTCTAGGAGTTGACTAGGTACTAGATACTGTGAGAGTAAATAAATGAACTATTTCAGGGCAGCAACGTCCTCCCCCCTGCTCCTCACAAGACATACCTCTTTAAAAACAGGAGCAGGGCTTCCCTGGTGGCGCAGTGGTTGAGAGTCCGCCTGCCTATGCAGGGGACACAGGTTCATGCCCCGGTCCGGGAAGATCCTACATGCCGCGGAGCGGCTGGGCCCGTGAGCCATGGCCGCTGAGCCTGCGCTGCGCGTCCGGAGCCTGCGCGTCCGGAACCTGTGCTCCGCAACGGGAGAGGCCACAACAGTGAGAGGCCCACGTACCGCAAAAAAAACAAAACAGGAGCAGATAACAGAAATGATAACTTTTCAAAAAACCAGAAATGTCTAAGGAATTATACCTTCTAAGAGTGCTTGCTACTATAGTGTGTCTGTCACTGGTCTAAAGGCAATTCCCGAAAATATTCCAAAGAAGAAAAATTGCAACAGATTTACACTGGTATTTCCTAGTTCAGGGAATGAATGTCTCAGGATAAAATAATTTTAAGGAGAGTTTTCCTTACCAATAGACTACAAGTCTGTTGTTCTTTAAGATCTCACATTTGTTAATCTAGTCAGCAAACTTTTAGTGAGCACCTACTATTTGATCAGGCACCTGAAGAACAGAGATGAGTAAAACAAAATCCCCAATCTCAGGACACTCCACTTTGTTTAGGAAGGTAGACAAGTCCAATTTAGATAACAGTTTATGATTTTTATTTTCCTTAAAATCTTATGATGCATTTAATTGTAATTAAAGAAACAAACCACCAGAGTTTAATGTATTTGTCCACAAGCAAAAGTCATATCTGATAAACTCAAAGTGCTAAGAATTACACCAATTTAAACATCTGCTTTTCCTCATGGAGGTGTCAGTTTTGAGAAAACACATGTTTTGTTTTGTTTAAGTCACCTTAACCATTTGCACGTTTTGAGGGGCACTGCTGGTCATCAGGGAGTCCCACTGATGTCTCAGGCTCACGAGTTTTCTGCCTGCTCTCCTTCCAGTGACTCTTAGACCTGCCTGCAACACCAGCTCCTTCAGGCAGCACGGTCCTCTGGTCTGCGACGGCTTCAGGGACTGTGAGGATGGCCAAGATGAGCAGAATTGCACTCAAAGTGAGGAGGAGCCCTCTGCACTTTGCTGTTCTTCTAATCAGACTCTTCTAAGCCCAAATCAAAATATCTCTCTTGGGTTAGGGCAATCGACTTGTCCCAGTTTCCCCATGGAAAATCCCAGGTCCCGGGAATCCTCCTGGGCCCAGACAAAGCGGAAGAGTTGGTCACTCTAACTGGGGTGGAGTGTGTGTGTGTGTGTGTGTGTGTGTGTGTGTGTGTATGTGAATTCTGGAAGATTTTCCTTGCTGACTTGCTTTTAATGCTGTTCACAACTCAAGGAAACTGAGAATCGGATATAGAGGGATTTGCCAGATACTGTGATAGGGTATGGTCTATTCTAGCCCCTACAAAAACACACACTGCCAGAGTTGTGAACAAATGTGCAGTAATTCACCAAATCTGTCCGTTCCCCCCTGCCCCCAGTGGTATAAAAGGACTGGGTATGGTGTTGATTTTTGCTCAAAAATATTCTTGGAGAACAAGGCAAAGTAATGGCAAAGAAGCCATGGCTTAAGCCACTGATATGGCCAACTGCTTGGCATCTCCCCTACAGTGGAAGAAAGGAGAGGCTATTGGGTTGATTCTCAATCAGTGCACCTGCCTGCATTCCTTTCAGTGGCTCTGCTGAGATGCAGCGACGGGACAGTGTGGGGTTGCTTCATTTCCCTCTGCCATGTTTCCCAGAGCAGCAAATACTGATCCTGTGGCTAAGCCATCCTTTGTGGACGGAATTCAGTGTCATTCACTCAAATCTGTCTCGGAGTAGGAAAAATTCTTTCTTCTTTCCTCATTTTTAGGTATTCCGTGCAACAACAGAACTTTTAAGTGTGGCAATGATATTTGCATTAGGAAACAAAATGCAAAATGTGATGGCACTGTGGACTGTCCAGATGGAAGTGATGAGGAAGGCTGCAGTGAGTAGAAACATGTTCCTTCTGATCCTTTGTATTTGTTCCTCAGTTGATCTGTTTTTCATTTTTATTCCCTTCTTGGTGTAATGCCCCAGGCCGAAGTTGCCACAGGCCAGGGAAGAATAGTGAACATTGGTGAACTGAATCTGAAATGGTTTCTCAGAATTAAAAATTCTAGAGTGAATTCTGTCTTCTTTCTTGATAATAAGCATTCATGCACTAGATGTTTATACTGAGAACTTTCACTTTCTAATAACTCTAATCAAGAGATAAGCTCTTAAATAAAAAACCTATGAGAAAGGAAATAGGTACTGGAATGCCATGGATGACTTTGTTAATTATGCCTTATGTTGTGATCAATGTCAAGTGCTGGTTCGTTCCTTAGCTATGACCTGAGGACCTGAGAACAGTAATCCACCATATGTTATTATTAGTTGTGGGGTTTCTAATTGGCCATGTGCCAACTTGTTAATTATGTATCCTTATCAATACTATTTACACTGGAAAATAATTGCTCTGATAACTAGTTTTTCTTAACTAGGTTTTTTAAAAATTAATTAATTAGTTATTTTACTTTTGGTTGCATTGGGTCTTCGTTGCTGTGCGCGGGCTTTCTCTGGTTGCGGCGAATGGGGGCTACTCTTCGTTGCGGTGCGCAGGCTTCTCATTGCGGTGGCTTCTCTTGTTGCAGAGCATGGGCTCCAGGTGCGTGGGCTTCAGTAGTTGCAGCACGCGGGCTCAGTAGTTGTGGCTTGAGGGCTCTAGAGCACAGGCTCAGTAGTTGTGGTGCATGGGCTTAGTTGCTCCACGGCATGTGGGATCTTCCCGGACCAGGGCTCGAACCCGTGTTCCCTGCATTGGCAGGCAGATTCTTAATCACTGTGCCACCAGGTAAGTCCAGCTAGGTTTTCATTTGTTTGGGACTTACAAATTCTCTCCCAAATCAGCACAACTTCAAGGACACTCTCAATTCTGTTGCATTTGGAACTAATCTTTTTTCTCTACCTAACAACCTGAACTCCACGGCTCCTGTTCTTATCAGTACAGCTGTTACTAATAGGTCCCCTCCTCCCCTCATGTGTGTTAGTGTACAGAGACTCTGTGTCAAGGCCTATTTTCAGGAGGGAGGTAGTGATTTGTTGGTGCTGGTTTCAGACAGACCCCCATCTCGCCTCTCTAGATAAGCAGGGGATTTCAAATTGCTTATCTGGTTAGTCAGTTCCCAGCCCAGCTCAAAACTTGACTGGATTTCCAGTTTTTCTTCCAAGTCTGCCTTTAATTCATGTGACCCTTCCTCTCCTAAAGGCTGCAGCAGGAGTCTCTCCAACCTCCACCGCATCATCGGGGGCACCGACACCCAGGAAGGGGGTTGGCCATGGCAAGTCAGCCTCCACTTTGTTGGATCTGCCTACTGTGGAGCCTCAGTCATCTCCAGGGAGTGGCTTCTCTCGGCCGCCCACTGTTTCCATGGAAACAGGTAGGGCATCTCATTCTTACTCTGAAGTGACCAGAGACCACAGACCATACACCTGCCCCCATGCTGTGGGAAGAAGCTCCCTGTTGGACACATTCAATCAAATCAATTGGTGGTTTTTTATTTTGTTTTGTTTTTGTGACATCCATTGTATGTCAAACATTCTTTTTAGGTATTATTGATATAAAGAGAAGAACACAAAGGAATATCAAGAATGAACAGGCTTTTACCAGACTGAGAAAATAGGATAGGGCTTTCAAGTCAGAAGGAATTCTGTGAGAACATGGTGAAGACTATGGAGTATTGGAATGTGGGGAGAATGGGTATTAAGGGATTACTGGGGTACAGGAATCCCTATTTAGAGCGTGAGAGTAGCGATTCTGCATCCAATTTCCAGTGTAGAGGTGGGGAGGATTCCCACAGTCCCAAGCAATTCTCTGACATTAGCTGGGTGTCCTATAATTCAACTCAATTCTGACTTTGTCTGCCCAGATAGATTAAACAGTTTAGGGGCTCAGTCCTACAAAACTACCCCTCTCCCCCTAATTCAGATGCCAATCCAAAGCCTAGGTTGTCACCTGAGCTTCTGACTGACTGGTTATAGAGTGGAGGTTCTAATGACCCCCTCCTTGGATTTTATTAATTTGCTAGAGCAGCTCACAGAACTCAGAGAAACATTTTACTTGCTGGCTTACTAGTTTGTTATAATAAGATATAACTCATGAACACTCTGATGGAAGGCATGCATAGGGCGAGGTATGAGAAAGGGTACAGAATTTTCCATGCCTTCCTGGTGTGCATCACTCTCTCCGAATCTCCACGCGTTCACCAACCTGGAAGCTCTCCAAACCCCGTCCTTTTGGAATTTTATGGACGCTTCCTTACAGAGCCATGATTAAATTAAATCATTGGTCATTGGCCATGGATTCAACCTCTAGCCCCTCATTCCTTCCTGGAGGTCGGGAGTGTAACTGAAAGCTCTAACCCTCCAATCACATAGTTGTTTCTCCTGGTGACCAGCCCCCAGCCTTAGCTGCAGTCCCAAAGTAACCTTATTAACATAACAAAAGACACATTTGCCCCTCTCATCACTTAGGAAATTCCAAGGGTTTTAGGAGCTCTGTGCCAGAAATGGAAGGAAAACCAAGTACATATTTCTTATTATAAATCACAATATCATGGGGAGATCATGAAAAAGTCCATTAGGGTTGTCGTCCGAAGGGCTCTGTCTGCCTTTACTAATGGGGTTATTATGGGGCAGACCCTCTCCCAGCTAAGGGTGAAAGGAAAGCTCAGAAAACAACTTCACTAAAAAGTAACCTTATTTGGAATCTATTGGATCTTAGGTACAAAAATATGCCATTCATTTCTCATTCAGAATTTTTTAAAGTGGAGTATTTCAATGAATTTATACAATTAGAGTATTTGTTTCTCCTGGAAATTACAGGATTCATGTTAATGACTAAAACGGCTACACTTCTGTTCCACCATTAGTCTTTTATCCTAAGAAACTGCTCCAAGTAATACGTGACCCTCAATACTCCCCTGGGTCCCCAGTGCTGCCCGTGAGATGTCAGCTAAGCAGATAAGGGGCCACACTCTTTGGGATCTGTCCTTATTTTTCTTCCAAACCTTCCACATTCTCTTCACCCCACCAGAGCAAGGCTGCTGCACCCATGGAGACAGAAACCTCAGGTGGAGGTTACAAGACCCTCGGTGACTTCATGCCAGGCTGCTGGGGTCAGGATTAGAATTCTGGAAGGGCTCATAGAGAGTGGGACCCTGTGAATAGTCAAGTTTGAACAGTTAGAGCAGTGATCTTTAAGGCGTCCGGTAGTTTTCAAGAAGGAATTTCCTTACATTCCTGCTTGGAATACTTTGATTTCTAATCTATTTCGGTATTCAGATCATTTGAATTTGGTAAAAAGATCCCCAGACCACTGTCTTACTGGCCCTGTCTGTCTCCATCGAATACCACTGTCAGCATGAGTAGGGAGAAGGTAACAAATGAATTCCAGTCACTAACAATCTCGACCTGTGTGTGATTCCTGAAATACTGGTGGCAAGAAAACTGCCAGCATGTCCTTAGAGTGTGGTTGAGGAAATTTTCTGGAACTTAGCTATCATTCACCAGCCCTGCTCTACCTTACTTCATCTTTGGTTTTACTAAGGAGACAAGGGAGGCTCAGAGAAGTTGTGCTTCTTGCCATGCCCATGGACAGAGGCAAAGACTAGGATAGGGACTGAAAGTCAGACCCCCCTTCCTGCAGCCCTCCTCCCTCCGTGGAGTGCTCTTTTCCAAACCATGTCTGGTTCTTCAGGCCTCTGACTCCATGCTTCATTCCTTTCGTACCAGACTCTCCGACCCCACACCATGGACTGCTCACCTTGGCATGTACGTGCAGGGGAATGCCAAGTTCGTCTCCCCAGTGAGAAGAATTGTGGTCCACGAGTACTATAACAGCCAGACCTTTGACTATGATATTGCCTTGCTACAGCTCAGTGTCGCCTGGCCTGAGACCCTGAAACAGCTCATTCAGCCAATATGCATTCCTCCTGCTGGCCAGAAAGTGCGCAGTGGAGAGAAGTGCTGGGTGACCGGCTGGGGACGAAGGCACGAAGCAGGTGTGTGTGTCAGTGAACGTCATGCCCTCCCCTCCAGATCATAGTAACTTGTGTTGATGTAGTGCTTTAGGGTTCATGGAGAGGGTTTTTGTATATGATCTCATTGAGCCTTCTAAAAACTCTGAGAGGTGGAATGGAGGAGAGTATTATAATTCTTGTTTTATGATGCTTTCCCCTTGTCCCAAAAAGAAGCAGGACCCACTTCTTAAGGGAAGGTCTCTGAGCAAGGCAGGACTGGATAGATAGTATGGGCCCTTTGCAAACGCAGAGGGGTTTGCTAGTTCCCTTTCATCCAAAAAAATTGACTAATTTTCATAAAGAAGAGAAGGATACTCTGTCACACACACACACACCTTCCTGTGTCAACTCATAGACAGTTGTCTGGAGGATGATGCGAGTATGTCCTTCACAAGGGCAACTAACTGGCCAAGTGAATGAGAGTGAGGGCTGGAATCCAGCCTGCCCTCAGCTTCCCAGACTGCAGATTCAGGCATAGGGGGTTAAATCAGCCTAGAATTGATCCACCCAGAGGGGATGCCTTTTTACAATTCTTCCACCCAGAGGGGCCATCTTTTTTCATATGCACAAAGGTCAGACTTTATGGTAGGGAAGTCCCTACATCTGTCCTGCCAAGTTTTTATGGCCTAGGATTCTAAATATAAGGAGAAGAATCCAAAGGTTTTTTTGTTTCTTGGGGTTTTTTTTTGCGGTACTCGGGCTTCTCACTGTTGTGGCCTCCCCCGTTGCGGAGCACAGGCTCGGGACGCGCAGGCTCAGCGGCCATGGCTCACGGGCCCAGCCGCTCCGCGGCATGTGGGATCTTCCCGGACCGGGGCACGAACCCGCGTCCCCTGCATCAGCAGAAGGACTCTCGACCACTGTGCCACCAGGGAAGCCCGGTAGAATCCAAAGTTTTAATCCAAAGGTTAGAGCTAATGCTTTCCCTTGATCTCCCAGTCATCTTGGATTCCCTTGCAGTCATTTCCAAGGGCTTAGGACAGATACATTTTCTGTTAAGTCTTGAACCTTATCTTGGCCTTGCTTTGATACTCTCTAAAGATTCACTATGGGCAGCTTCTCCAGTGCTAACTGCCTACATTTAGTTATTGAAATCATGAAATTCACCACCTGTTTGGCCCTGCTGAGGGAAGGCAGATCACTGCTCGAACACCTATAACCTATCAGGACTGTGCTCAGGACTTTAATTACATCATCATATATCACACGAGGAAAGAGTCTATTCAACCACCATATCATGGGACATTTTCTTTACAAGCATGAGGGTGTGAGTGTTTATTTTTCTGAATCATTTTAGCCACAGAGGTTAGAAAAGGAAGTGAAAGGGCTATATCCACAGTGTTATGTTTTTATGGTTCCTAGGATACTCCCATATGTCAGTTATCATGCTCCACTTAAGGGGCCTTCCTGACCAGTGAGTATTGGTAAAAACGGTTGCTGATTCACAGTCCTGAAGGCAGGAGGTACTTGGTGAGGGAGTATGGCACAGTAGCTCAGATGGTCGAGTCAGACCTTGGGTCTGAATCCTGCTCTGTTACTCGCTATTCTTGTGCCACTGGTTAAGTCCTTTATCCTCTTAAGCCTCCATTTCTTCATCAGAAAAATGGTTATCATAATAGAATTTACGTAAAAAAAATTGTTATGAGGGTAAAAGGAGAAAATGAGTAAATTGTCTAATAAAGTAAATGTAATCATTACTGTGATTTCTACTTCTATGTGTTTTCCAGATAATAAAGGTTCCCCTGTTTTGCAGCAAGCAGAGGTAGAGCTCATTGACCAAACCCTCTGTGTTTCCACCTATGGGATCATCACTTCGAGGATGCTCTGTGCGGGCGTCCTGTCAGGCAAGAAAGATGCTTGTAGGGTAAGTAATCTTACGTTTCCCTTGCCTAACATGTTGTACTTTCCATAAATGCTTTCATGTTTAATCTATACAACACTGGGCAATAACTCGGGCAGGGGCCTACCTTCATTCATATATTAATTATAATCCAATTGTCTGAGATCAGGAAAAGATGATTAAATAGTAATCGGATCTGTAAAACTCATTTTCAGGTCGCCATGTATTTTCCTCCAACAATTAGGGAATGAAGTCAGCATTTATCATTCTGCCATGATTTTCTTATAACCAAAAACTAAAAAACAAAGCAGAACGCACACACGCAGTGTTTTAGGATCACGACCTATTTCTTAGCAGTGGCCATGTACCTTCTAAAGAAACAGTGTTTTATTTACTTACTCCTTTAACGCATAGGCTGGGGGAAAGGAAAGAGGAGCGGGAGAGGTGACAGGGACGCTCATTTTTATGCCTCTGGATAGGCCTCCTGACAGTGGTGAAGTTGAAGGTCACCTTTAGGGGGACATTTCCGTGAGCCTCAGATTCCAATGTATGCAGATATCTATTTGATTGCCAAAAAGTGAACAGATGATTTAGAGAATGAGGAGGGCAGGGGAGCTGTTCCCGCATCTTTACATAACCTTAAAAATCATCTTATTATAATACTGTAGTGACTTCTATCTTCTAAGCTCCTATTTTGTGGCAAGCACTGTACTAGGTCCTTTACATAAATTCATTCAAATTATTCTTTCATCCCCATTTTATAGAAGAGGAAACTGGGGCACAGAGAGCCTAAGTAAATTACCCAAGGTCACACAGCTAGTTGAGCTGGGATTTGAACCCTTACTTCTGTAATGCTAAAGCTACTATATTTTGGGTGCTTCCTGCAGCTAGTCGGTTATATAGTCCTGTTCCTCGCAGCCATCAGGGTTTAGAGGTTAAATTAGACTTTGTAGAGTTGGTGTGGCAACAGTTAAAATAAAAAGATCCCAGTCTCCTACTAGTTAGAATTCACCTAATCAGGTTTAGAATTGTAGGGGTGGCATCCAGGGACACATTCGGAATGCTTTTTTTATCTTTGCCTCTGAGTAAGGTGTAGCTTCAGGTATGCTCCAAAATAAGAAAATAAAAATCCAGATATTATACTTTAAATAATGAGCACTGTAGGAATTCTGTTTAAACATGGAATTATTTCAGCCTTTGCTTTTGGAGGTAAGATGTCAGAAAGGACTCTCAAGTGAGGGTGATTTCTCTGTGATAACTATCAGCCAGTGATCCTTGGGTTTTCATAATTGGACCTGGCCAACTAAACAGGGTCTCCTTTTCTTTCTTCCTCAGGGCCATGAGCCAACACTAAAGTTGCATGGCCCAGAGGTAGAAGTCAACCTACCTTCCAAGATAACCATGCCTCAAAAGGTTATTGTGAGGATTAAATGACCCAAAACAGTGCTTAGCACATACCAGCACTAAATAAATGTTAGCTATTATTATTATTGTCATTATTATTACTATTGAGGTTTGTTATTTTTTTGGAGGTATGTGAGAATTGTTTCCTCTGCAAGAATCTTTTAATGTCACTCTTGGCCTAAAGAATCTAGTTTCTTATGATGAATGCACCTTTTTGATTATAGGAAAAATAATTCTAAAATGACATTAGAAGTTTCACATTATTTCTTGTTACTTCCCCAGACTGCATAGTAGTTAGCCAAGCAAAAACCTGTCAGAGTAGAAGTTTGCTCACAATTCATTAGACACCTTAATGCAAAATTGATGATCATGGGACAAATGTGCTTTTTACTTACAGTATCTTCTTGTTTAGGGAGATTCGGGTGGACCTTTGTCCTGTCGAAGAAAAAGTGATGGAAAATGGATTTTGACTGGCATTGTTAGCTGGGGACATGGATGTGGAAGACCAAACTTTCCTGGTGTTTATACAAGGGTGTCAAACTTTGTTCCCTGGATTCATAAATATGTCCCTTCTCTTTTGTAATTGTGCAAGTTTGATTTTTGACTGTGTTTTATGTGATAGATTCTTTAAAAAAGAATGCAGTAATTATCAGTAAAATGAGATAATTTTTTTTTCTGGAACTCTCAGACTGCATACATTTGGTATTGAAAGACAGAAAGATTAATATGTATTTTATTCCCTGAAAAATTGCCTCAAGGATAGAGCTGTATTCATTCTTAAGCATCAAAGGGCCATTGATTCAGGAATGGAAGAAAACTAAAGTAATGTCATGAACAAAACCTCTAAAATAAGATAAAAAGTGGGTGAGATGCTCAAGAATCCATACCTTACTTTATGTTCCTATTCAAGGGCAGATATTTATAAGGATCCAGGCAAAACTGATTTATTGAAATAAGTTCCATTAAAAAAACCATGCCAGATCTTCAGTGTTCTAATGAAATTAAATGCATAAAAATGACTCCTTCACAAATGCAAATAAAGCTAAACTCAGTTATTGACAGAGGAAGTACCTATATTGTTATTTTCCAATCCAATTTGTCTAACCATATCACAGGACTTTTCTTCAGCTGTAACATGGTAATATTGTGTACAGAGAAACCATCAAACAACTAACAAAACTTATTTGTCAATTACTAATTAGTAATCTTCACTAAAACTATAGAATGAAGTATTGTGGTAGTTGGATTGAAAGCACTTACAGGGGATTTAAGAAAATTGTGGCAATGCTGGTCAGCAGTTGAAAGACAAAGGAATTTTTGGATGACTGTTTTGAAATGAAAATTTTCAGAATATTACCATCTGACTTCTGATTCTTTTATAAAACTCCAATGGCCAAAATTTTCTTTTATTATCAGAGCCGTGTAATACCTAGCATAGTTGTAAACCTATAGTACATGCTCAATACATCATAGTTATTGATTTATTTTGTTTTGATTTAGAGTGTTTCACACATAATCTCAGAATAAACTTTTCATTAGTAGAGGCTGTACTTAACAATATCACCAAGTAGGTAAAAACAGCAGAAAGGAGAAGAATGATATTATTGTTTTCCTTGGGACAAAGTCAAAGAAAGTAATAGCAATGCTATTTTTAAGTAGGGTCCAAAATAATGAAACTGGATTTCATAGGACCTCGGAAAATCTTAACGTAACAGCAAAAGAAGAGAGAGTAGAAGGTGTCATAACCCAGATCAGAGAGTAAGACTGAAACCTGGGTATGATTTCCCTGAGATAGTGAATGTTTTCCATTTCACCAAACATATTTTGATTTGCTAAAAGACTGTTTCCTTCAGATAAAGGAAAAATGTTTTAATGATACACCTCTGAATAGGTCCCTGAGGATTCAGTAAACTGGCTGTGGCATAGTGCAATTCAGAGGGCCAAGTGTTCTCCTTAATCCACAAAGGGAGATTTACCTACTGAACCCATGGCATAGAAGAAAAAATTAGGCTGACAGTTCTTAAAACCTAGGTTTATTTTGCCCGATATTGCTGTGACCTAGGTACACGGTGAATTGTACTTTTTACTTATGGTGATTTCTGAGGAGGTTTGCTATTCAACAAAATACTTCACAAGTTTGCATACATTTGTGATCTCAGTTAGGAGATGGAGGATGGCTAGCATGATCTATCAGATTCATCAGAGGGAGTTTTCAAACCATGCATACATGCTACCATTCTTAGCACTTGCTGGTGCTAATGTGAGTGTACCATGTTCCTCATCAGTGCAGACATGGGGAAAAGGTTGAGAAACACCAGTTTAACTTACTTGGCTACTTCATGCCAAGATGCCTTTAGAACCTGAATGATGTAGGAATATCGACTTTATTTTTGCAAAGGTGTGAGAAGAGGCAAATTCCAAGACTGGTTTAGTTAACAGAGTGGAATGGTCTCCAAAAACAAAGACAGGAGCATTTTCATGTGCTAGACTATTGGGGAGAATTTGTAGGGACTCACCCTTCACAGTGCCTGGAAAACTTCAAAATGAAATACCACAAGCCAACCAACTATTTCTCATTTGTTTTCTGCTTGATTATCCTGAGTGGCTGATCCAATTGCTCTAATTGCTGATGTTCAGCATAGTACTGCTTGCCATCTGTCAACATATGGGTACAAAATGTGGTGTTTTGAAGAGGCATAGATCTATTTGAAGATAATGAGATGCTTTGGTGACCTCACTTTAATGATGTGACTTTATTTTTTGTTTTAAATGATAACCATTTAGGAAATTATTTGCTCTTTAAGGAGATGAAGAAAGAAGAGCAAGTACTATGACAAGAAAAGCAAAACTGAAAATCTTATACTGGTCAGCAAGTCTTGGCAAGAAGTATGTTTGAATTTTTTAATGTTATTTACATTTGACCCCCTTAAAGTACTTGAGTCAATAATAATTTTTAGATTATATTAAAAAGAACTATTTGTGCAAGAACAGTATACTTTAAAAAAGCACATTTAAAGAACAATTTATGAAAGAACAATATCCTTTAAAAAGCTACCCCTATAGAAGTCAGTTTTGAAGAAAATGCAAAAAGAAATCTAGATAGAATTTGATTCCTCATTCACAAATCCTAAACTTCAACAAGAATTATTTAATCTAAACCTGGTTCTACCTCCAGGGAAAAACACTTCTTTCTAACTCATCTGAATCTTCAGTTTAGAGTCAGACTGGCAGGATAAAAAAAGTCCTCAAGTAGAAGTTGGTACATTCACCTACATTCTAGGTCAGCTCTCTGGAGATGAAGAAATTTGCAGTTATCAGAAATCAGGAACAGGTTGCAAGTAAGAATTTAAGTAGTTCAGGCAATATGGGGAGGTGTGAGCAAGTGTCAGCACTCCAGGGAATGTGACAAGACAGGAACACAAATCAATATCAAAAGAAAGTATATTGAATCAAAGGTTATTGCTGGGTGCAAAGAGTCTGGAGTAGGTGGGTATTAGTTACAGAGATACTCATAGTTATGGAAAGGAAAGGAATATTTACTGCGATTCTGCTTTTGCCAGGCACAGGAATAAATGCTTTACTTTAATTACCTCATTTAATCCTCCTAACTCTACTGGGTAGGAATCATTTTATAAAGCAGAAAGAAGCTCATAGACTTTAAACAACTTGCCTAAGAACACACAGATAGTGAGGGTCTAAATTTGATCCTAACTCTTCTTGTCTTCAAAACCTATACTACCATAGGGATGTCAACAGTGTGCAAGGGCTAGTCTTATGGAATTCTGGAAATGCATTCGAGTCTAGATAAGAGAATAAATAAACCTCGCCTCGTGGTACTCAGAAGGCATTGAGACATGTGGTGTAGAATATGCTTGTGACAGGAAACAGTAGGTTTCCGGTTCTCTGGGAGAGTGAAGGAGATTTTAGACATCTGTTCATGGAGAAAACAGGCTTGGAAGATAGCTACAATCCATCCTACACAACAGAGGGAATCTTCCACTGAGAATGAGCTCCTGCAGTCAAATGAGGAAATTATGGGAAAGGTGGTCTGGGGCTGGGTAAGGATAGGAGTCAGGGTTAGAGAGGTTTTAATGGTTCTAGTCAGGGTCTAAGGCCCTGGGTCTAGCAAGCTGTCATTACTGAGAATATTCAAGTTAATCAACATTTACAGAGGGCACTGTGCTGGATACAGAGCGGAGTACTGGGAACATAGATACCTCGAGGAGATTAAACAAATGGTGGAGGCAGACAAGGGAAAAAAATTCCTGCTCATATTCCATTTTAGCCATTCTGGCCTCTTTACTGATTCTCAGACAGTAAAAGTCAGACAGGCTCCAGTCTCAGGTCCTTTGTCCTGGAGTTCCTTCTTCTTTCAGAAATCTGCAGAGCTAATTTCTTGCCATCTTCAACTCTTTGCTCATATTTCACTTTCCTGATGAGGCCTAAGTTGGTCACCTTATTTATAATCGCAACTCCCAACTGCACCGCTCAGCTCTCCAACCTCCCATACTCTTCTTTATCATTTTTTTTCCCCATAGCATGCACCACCTCCTAATATTCTGAAAACATTATTTAAGTTTGCTCCCCCTTAATAAATATTAGTTTCACAATGGCAGTGATTGTGTTTTATTGAGCTATCTCTTCAGATACATCTCAAGCACCAAGAAGAATGCCTGACACATAGCAAGCATTCAGTACTACTTGTTGAATTAAATTAGACTGAATATGTGACATGATTAGCACAGGAACAATGTGTATTGGTAGCAGAGAAGAGTGTGGATAACTTTTGGTGGAGGAAGGGAATCAGAGAAGGTTTATTGGGAAAAGTGTGTTTCAGCTTGGATCTAAAGATGAAGGGGAGCTGTCCATACAGAAAGTGGGCTGGAGTGGAAGGAAAAACATTTCAAGTAGAGGGAGCATCGTATACAGAGATGTGGGGAGTGGCAACAGCATGGGAGAGGGAAGGGCCAGCCAGGAAGAGGAATCTGGTCAGACCAGAGGAGTCTACTGACTACTGAATGTCTGAGAAGGAAGACTAGAAGTTAGTTATTGCAGGGAAAGGTATACATGCAGGTTCCTCTCTCTTTTCACCTCTGATTCATTCTCTGCTCTTTGCCTGGGAGGCTGACCCCCAACCTCCATCACCAGTTTCCAATGGGAGTTAACGGGCAAAACCCTGGCAGATGGAGAGAAAGATCAGAGCATTTTTCCTCTCTGCTGGATCGTAGTCCTGGCAGTGGCTGCAAATTTTTGGGACTACAGATCCTATCAAGAGGGCCCAACTGATGGTTCTAGTTTTTAACCAAGCCCTAGTCCCTTTAAGCCTCAGGGTATGGAGGGCTTTCTGCTGTTGCTAGTGTTTGGGTGCCTTGGTGCCCCTTCTTGGTTCCCTTAACCCTTGCTCCTTCATTAGAAAGCCTCTTAGAAAATCCCAGCTGAGAATGCAGACTGAGTCCTGCATTTTAGGGCAGAGAAAGCAGAAGTCAGTGCCGGCCAGCAGCTGAGTGGCTGCAGTTAGCACAACCCCATCCAGCAGGCAGGTGGAGTCCAGAGTGCAGATGAACTGGCAGCAGGCAAGAGACAACTAGAGACCCGATATCTAGGCAGTGTCTGAACAGTAGGCATCGAGGGTGCTGGATTTTTGGACCCAAGTCAACATCTTCTGAAATGGAGCTGATGTATATGTGCCTGGTCCATGCCTCAAACTCATCTCAATATGTATGTTTGTTGGGGGCAGGGACGAGAAGTAGGGAAGCAAGCCAGCCCGGAGCAGAAGCTTGAGAGAATCAGCACACCGTGCAGAGCAAACATCATTTCAGGCTCTCAAGACCAGACGTTCTGAACTATGGACTGTGGATTGTGAGTGGGTGCATATACTTTTTCCTCAGGTTGTGTGTGTGTGTGTGTGTGTGTGTGTGTGTGTGTGTGTGTGTGGTGGTGGTGGTGATGGTGGGGTATCTGTGACTCCTCTTCCCAAAGGTAGATAATAGACAACGTTTATGAATGTTTGCTATATGTCTGAGTGCTTTGCTGACATCATCTCTTTTAATCGGGCAACAACTCCCTTAGGGGGGTACTAACATTATGGCAACTTTCCAGATGAGGAAACTGGGCACAGAAAGATGAAAGTCCAAGGTCTCGCCGTTAGGAGCCCTGTGAGAGGGGATTAATCCGGGCAGCCTGGTTCCTGAGCCTGCTGTTCCCTCCACCACTCATTACGCTGTGTCTTTGCCTGACTCTGGACTCGTAAGAGGAAGGAATGTATTCGTATTATGCACCTTCCTTGGCTCAGAACCTCGCACGACGCCTGGCACGCAGGAGATAGTTATATGTTCATAGTTATATGTGGATTAAATGAATGAAATTTTGCTAGGCAGCGAAAACTGGGGCAAGCCCTTGCAACAGACAGCTCCTCGAGGAGGGTGGAATGTCCATCCATGCCACAGCCTGACGCCCAATCAGGCCCTCCGCTCAGCTTCTGCTTTGTATCTGTACAAATAGCAAAAGGCAGAGCAGGCAGCGCCCTGAACAAACCAGAAAAACAGCCCTCTTCCGCTGTGTTCCTGAGCTCACAGCAGGCCAAGGCTGCTGCACCTGGCGGGAGCTACGGACGCTTCCCAAGCGTCAAAGCCCGCCTCCAGCCACCCCGCCGCCGCCCCACCAGGCCCCGCCCACCGCCCGAGGGCTCCCCGCCCCGCCCACCGGGGGCGTAGGGCGAGCCACGCGCGAGGCCACTTTGCACCCTCGGGTGTATGCGTCCTGCTTCCTGGCGGGCTGTTTAATCCTCCTCTGCCCGTCCATGGAGGGGGCCAGGGCCCCATCGCCAGGAGATGAGCTGGAGCTCTCGGTGATCCAGGGGCAGCCAGACGAGCAGACGCCTCTCAATGGAGCCGTCCAGGGCATCTTTGCTCCAGAGGAGGAGCCCTGCCCAGTTCAGGTAATGTCGTCTTTGCTCTGGCGGCGTTATCCGACGGGCTCTGAGCCAGGCTGCCGGCCAGGACCCGGGCCTGGCACCGCACAGTTTCCGGTTTCCAGCCAGCTCTCTGGGCTCAGCAGACCCCAAGCGCCGGTGGTGCGCGCTGGAATATTCTGAATGGAGCGGACACAACAATGCCCTCCACCCTGAGCCTGCCCGAGGGCCCTCAGATCCCTCCGGCTCCAAGGAACTTGAGGAATCTTATCCGGGAGGTGTGCGGCTCCTCTCTTCAGAGAGAGAATCCCCAGAGGTAGAGGTGGTTTTAAAAAGTTCTTTAACTTTTAATTTGGTTTTTCTTTTTCCAGTAGGGAGAACCAGCGATAACTGGTGTCTCCTTTTCTTGAGAATTCTTTGCCTTCCTTTCCTATACTGACTTGCTACTTGCCCTCACCCTCCACCCTCCCCCAGCCTTCACCCACCGCCCGCCATCCCCCATCCCGGCTCGTCATCCCCTGGGTCTACACTTTCTGTCTTCTCTCAGTCTGGCCATTTGATTTCACAGGAAGCGATGTAGGGCAGAAGGGAGAAAAGAGCAGGTAGGCCTGGGGGGTGAACTTGCCCTGCTCAATTAAGGGAAATAATTTCCAAGTTCTTGTCTCAAAGAACAAGACTATGCCTCATTTGCTTTGGCCGCATCTCATTTCTAAGTAAGTCCCTGGTGATGTTTAGGCTGAACTCTTCTGATTCAGCTCTAACAGGGGCAGGAAAATTATTCATTCTGATCAAATGCTTGTAACACAGCAGAGACTTTGAATTCTACCTTCTGATTAACCTTCTAACTGGCTTGATGTTTACCTGGTATATGGAACTCCGCATATATACACATATGGTTCCAACCTGATTTTTCTAGGGCCCTCTCCTCTACTGCCATCCCTTTGGCAGCTCAACTGTTGATTTCGGGGATAAGCAGGAAATTCAGAAGTTGAAAGCATTGCTTTTGCTTCCTCCTTGATTCCTAGTAATACTGTAAAGTCTGCTTTTATAGGTACCCTGGAGAGTAATTTGGTACCTTATATTTGAATGAAAGATGAATACCAATGAAAAATGAAAGTTGGAGGATGATGATCTGATCTCTGTGCAAGTGGCTGCAACTGTGGTCTTGCTGTATGGATCCTCCAAGGCAATGTCTAGGAATGGGAATTGGGAGTACTTGCCTCATGTCAGATAGACCCAGGACACCCCACGGACTCCATGGTTTGGGACTGAATCCAGAGATCTGAATTCTGGTGACAACTTCCCCATTAAAAGGTGTGTCCCAAGGCAAGGCACTAAGGCCTGTGTTTCCCCAGCTGTCAACTGGTGGTAATGTAATGTGGCCAACCAGTCTTCTTTGTGAGGCCTGGGAATGCATGTTGAATACAGTGGAGGGGTAGACCGTGCAGGACACATACAGGGTGTCAGTATTTTATTATCATTTAACCTACCTGGTAGAGATTGCTTTTTCATGTTTTAATTACTTCCTTGTTAGCCAGGTGTATACAGATATCTGAAACTTCCTTGTGAACTAGCTTTGTAGGAAATACAAAGCTGTGTAGGAAATAGGAAAGCTGTGTGAGGGACAGAATGGCGTGAAGATGAAGGATTACATCAGCACTTGGAGAACATTCTAGAAATGCTCGAAGAGGAAAAATTTTTTAAAAGAGGAAAAAAAAAATCCTCATCTAATGTGTTAATCATTCTCTTTGGTTCCATAGAATCAGTTGAAGTGTATTTTAAATTGAAAAGTCAACTAATGTAGCCACAAGCACAAGATCCAGACTCTTAAGACTTTTGTGTGTAGGTCTCTTTAAACTATATGTTAAGATTTCAAATTTTGAAATGTAGCATTAAGTCCATGTGTTTTTATTAAACATATGTTTTGTACCTATCATGTGCCAAACACTTCTACTACAGAAATGCATTTAATGAGCACAAGAAACTTCAGAGGAAGGGGGTGGCATTCTGATTTGACAGAAGAAGAAACTGAGTGAAGAACTTGAGACTCAGAGTAGTTACCAAAATACTCAAGTTCACCCAGTGCTGGCTCTGAGATTGAACTCAGGCTGTTTTTCAAACCTATGCTGCTTTTGTTGATTTATTTTATATGTCTATATATATGTACAAAATTTGAATACATAAATATAATTATATATAACTTATATTTATTTATGGATAATTGCCTGTTATATATTATTACTAATTTCTGTAAGTTATGGAATGTTGGTGAAATATGAGGAATTGAGTAGCGTATCTGGCAGGATGAGGGAGATGTGAGCAGATGGGTAGATGCGTGAGGAGCAGGAAACATTTTGGGGATCATTGGGAAGAAGACATACCATATCATGCGTATCTTCCTACTTGGAAGGGCTAATCTGGGAGGGTATTCAAAGGCAGTAGAAAGAACTTTCTGTTTCTTAATTTGGGTTTGGGCCTTGAGGGAAAAGGATAGTAAGCCATTGAACTTCACTTTGCCTGCCATCACTGTAAACATGGCAATATAGTTGGGTCAAAACTGGAAAAGGGGGCTTCCCTGGTGGCGCAGTGGTTGAGAGTCCGCCTGCCGATGCAGGGGACACGGCCATGGCCGCTGAGCCTGCGCGTCCGGAGCCTGTGCTCCGAAACGGGAGAGGCCACAACAGTGAGAGGCCCGCGTACCAAAAAAAAAAACAAAAAAACAAAAAAACTGGAAAAGGCATTAGGGATAATTGAGTAAGACTACTTTTCTTTTATGGCTCATTTCATGGACTCTGACCTCAGTTTTCAGGTAGAAGTCCCCAGAGGCATTTTAAGGGATGGCAGCATCATTTTAATAATAGCAATAATAATCCATGGGTAGTTTTGAGGCAGGCAATACATATATGAATGGGCTAGCTAAAAATTAGCCCATTGACATGTGTTGTTCAGAATTTAGGACAAGAATCAACTGGCTCTTTCGTGCTTGAGTCAACAAGTGGATTAAATCCCACAATGAAGATTGCAAAGTATAGATTTTACTGTGTGCTAAGAAAAATTTCCCCCATCTATATAATACCTTTTCCTAATTGAGCCAAAGAGAAGAGAAGCTTTTTGTATCCAAGAGATGTGTAGTCCTGCCATTGTTTCAGGACCTTATGTCATGTATTTGGACCTTATTTGAAGAGGGATGTGAATATATCTGGGGGAATAGTCAGACGAAAGTCACAGAAATTCTTGGGCCATATACTGCAATCATAGAGTGTAAGATGCAGTTTGCAAAAATCTTCAGAAGCCACTCTGGAGAAGAACCTGCCTATGGCCTCTCCTCATGACCTAGAATTTGGGCAAGAAATGCTAAAGAAGGCAGTGAAGGAGGCATTGTGTTTTCATGGCCCAGTGTGCATGGGTAGCATGCATCTGCTGGATCAGAGGCTCTCTCAAGGCAGGGTGGACTCTCCCGGGGGCACTTCGAAAAAATAGAATTCCTGTGTAGATTCTAGTGTGCAGACCGCTGAGGAGCACTGTACTCTGTTGATGGGTTGGGTGTGGCTGACAGACCATTTTACGATGACTTAAAATATGTGAAGATTAGTCATTCAAAGGATAGTGGTCTCTGCCTTTGGGCTGACGGCAGGAGAAGGGGGCCAGCCTGTAGGATGGCAGTGATGGGCTGTTCGGGAAGAGGCATTTCCTACAGAGGAAGGCTATGTAATTCTGAGCTGAGTTTCCCCAGGGAGTCAGAATATTGGTCTCCTCACACCACCAGCGTCCTAGTTTGTGGTCTCTAAGGGATAGCATAGGTGAAGGCACAAAGGGCCAAAGAGGTGCATTGACCCTCATTCATGGGCTCATTTGAGACTCCAGACCATTTCATTTTGCACTAATCTTTATGGTTCCTGCTGTGTCTTGTACAAGGACTGAAAATGGCATGTGTCTCAGGAGCTCTGTAAATAGGAAGATATGTTTCTGTCCCCTGAGAAGTTCAAGGCTTCTTGTACTGGGACTCCTCTTTCTTGTGTGCCTTGTTGAGCCTCTAGCTTTGGTGACCTTGGAGCAATGCTCAGTCTGTGGGTAGGGGTGGGCGGTGGTGCCATCCCTGGACTCCACACCCACTTACCTCAAGAGGGTTTCCCCTCTGTCCAGATATTGAAGGGGCCTTTACTGCACCCCTCATACCCCACCCGAAGGGCCAGTGCATGCAGGGGCTCCAAAGTGTGACCTCTACTCTAGAACTTCTCAAAGTGCATTCTCAAAATTTTGGGCGCCCACTATAACTAAGCAACACACATTTATTAAGTGCCTGTTGCTTGTGTGAGGCAGAGGTATGGGATATAAGAGTGGGGAATTTTAAGAGCCACCCTTCCTTCTATGTGGTTTCACTTTCCCTAGGAAGATACGGCCAGTATCTGTTTATATTGGGACCTGAAACCAGACAAGGCAGGCAGTGGCAGCGGCAGATGAGCTGTGTGTACTGGGAGATCTCTCCACGGGTGGGCTGGTAGGGAGGCCTCCACGAAAGGAGAGATTTGACCAGGTTCCTGAAGAGCAGGGAGGCTCCAGGCCAGGGGTCCACCTCTCGTAAAGCAGCTGATTTACCTTGGGAAGTCTACATTGACAAACTGGGGCTGCTCCCACCTTCCCTGCAATCTGATCCCCTGGGTCCAGGTAGGGCCTAGGTGTTTGTTGTTTAAATTCCCCTTCGCGTGATTCTGATATGCAGGCTTGGACACTCTCACTGAGAAAGATTAAACTGTAGTCCTTACGTGGACAGTTTCCTTTTCTGATGGCTGCCACTAAAATCATGACGGGAGAGAAAGTTAACAAGGCACGGATTCAGGAAGTGCCTGCTGCCTCTTGGTGAGGCAGGTGAATACTCCATGTAACCACTGGCTCCTGTTTGTGGAGAGCCAGTGTCAAGTGCGCTCAGGGGTTCCGAAGTGTGACCTCCACTCTACCCTTGTTTAGCGAGTGCTTCATGTGCGTGATCTCTAGTTTTTATAACAGCTCCGTGAGCTAGATTTATTACTTATGTGTTTTACAGGTGAGGACCTTGGGGCTGGTGAGTTTCAGTAAGGAGTTTGCTGATAGTCACCCTGCCTTTAAGTGGTATAACTGGGATTGGGATCCTGATACAGAAACACATTTTTTCCCCATCATATTCCATTGTTTCCCACGGTCTCCATGTAGGAAGTAGGAGGAGAGGAATGGGACCTTTTAGGGGCAGGTGGCAGTACTGAGAGTGGAGGTGGCCGGGCGCACTCATAACCTGGAGCCCCACACAGTGCCTGGGGGACTCTGTAGACCAATGGGAGAGCGAGTGAGTGGGGCAGTGTCACGCAGCAGGGATTAGTCCTGGCTAATCTCTCCCAACTGCATCTTTGAAATGGGTTAATAGTTCCCTTGCAGGGCTGTTCAGATGAAGTGAAACGGTGTTGGTGTTCAGTAGACCAGAGTGGTTGAAATTATTCACTTTAACCCCACCTTCTGCCTCACTACACACATTGCAGCTTATTTTCTGGTATCTCTCCCATCCTTATCCTCCCTTTCATTCCCTTTCCAGGCCCTTATTACATAGAGTCTGGCCCCCAGCAGAAGGTTCTTAGCTTTTTCTTGGTCTAAACTATACATCATTCTCTTAATCTTCTACTCAGCTTTTGTGTGCCAAAAACCTTCAATGAGTTCCCAGTACACGCCAATTTAAGTCCAAACTGCTCTGGCAGCATTCAAGACCCTCTCAGATATGCTTCAACCTTTCACTGCCTCTAATCTTAACTCTCATTACTTGCCTCTGAAACCCACATTCCTATCAGATGCATCTCTTGGCCGATTTCATTATGAGTCGACACGGAGGATATTCTTTCCTGGGTTTGGAATGCCTTTCTCTGTCCATCCTTCAAAATCCTGCCTGTCCTTCCCACCTCAGAGTCCCCACAGCATTTTCTTGCTAACTTCTTTGTGAGGTTCCATTCTGTCCTTTTGTAAACTTGACTCAGTAGGGTGGAGCCCCTTGAGGTCAGGATCCTGCTGCCTTCATTTCTGTGTCACTGGCCCATAGTGAGTATGAAAAAAGGTCTGTTGAAACCAAATGACTGCCTCTAAGTCTCCCTCTGATTTCCAGGCTGACAAGGAAAGCCCTTGGAACTCCTGTAATAAGAACTTGGTTGGAAAGTGCAAACTGTGGATGGTCCTCGCCTCTGTTTTCCTAGGTTTCGTTATAGTCATCATCATAAGCTTATGTCTGACTGGAGGTAAGAGGATGTAAACATGACTAAATTGATGCATTTTGAGAACTCATGTAATGCTTATGACTTAAACGCTGAAATCAAAGACGTACTCACTGCTACTTCATCGTTTATAATATGAATTTAAAACTGGTTTGCGAAAGGTTGTACAGATGGGAGATATACATCATTTTTGCTTTTCTTTTTTATTTTCTTTTTTGTTTGTTTTATAAACTCTGGAAAAAGTATGGGGGTCATTGTTTTACTTTAAACTCTACCCATTGTATGTTGAAGATTTCTTAAATTTTTAATTTCCATAAACACTACTTTTTTTTTTTTTTTTTGTGGTGGTTGGTTTTTTTTTTTTTTTTTTTTTTTTTGCGGTATGCGGGCCTCCCTCTGCTGCGGCCCCTCCCGCCGCGGAGCACAGGCTCCGGACGCGCAGGCCCAGCGGCCATGGCTCACGGGCCCAGCCGCTCCGCGGCATGTGGGATCCTCCCGGACCGGGGCGCGAACCCGGTTCCCCTGCATCGGCAGGCGGACGCGCAACCACTGCGCCACCAGGGAAGCCCAACACTACGTTTTATTGTATCTTACCCATGTGTGTTTGAAAAGTTTTAAAAATAATTTGTTTAGTAAAGATAATTATTGTAAAAAGGTAATTATTGTATAACGATAACTTTATCTTATATACCTAGTACATTATTGTAATGGTAAAATGATGCATAATGTATTTGGAAGCATTTAAAAAACTTTATAGAACCATCTATCTGTAAGCTGTCATTATTTTAACTTATTTTAGAAATCACTGTTATATTTGTGTTGTATGTGGTACAAAACCAAAACTCACATGGCGCTAAATATATATTTTACATGCATTATCTCATTTTATTTTTTATTATGAATATGAACATAGTACATGTTCAGTTACCCATAAAGCCCATCTACATTATTAATATTTTGTTATATTTTTCTCTAGTCTTTTTCTTACTTGCATTTAAAAAATAATTTGCCATCAGATTGTTTTTTATCATCCAGTGGCTTACCTTCAGGATTTTAATGTTACATTGAGATCATTTTGCCAATTCATTAAAAATTATTTGTGAACATTTTTTTTTATGACTGCATGATGTACTCTTCCACATCTTTTTAAAACCTTTTAGGTAGTTGCTAATTTTTTTATGATTATCAGTATTAAGGTTTTTATGATGCATAACTATACGCCCCCCCAGTGGACAATATTTCAGTTTCAAAATAGGAAAGAAGAAAAGTGCTTTCATTTCTATGTGTGGATGATTGTAGGGTACAGGGGTGTGAGGGGGGCTCTTCTGGAACTGGGATACTTGTGAGGGTGATCCGGTCACCACAAGATAGGGGTTGAGCTGGACTCTCCATAGCAAACCAAGTTACAGGATGAGAGCAAGAATGGCAGCCCCTGAGTTTCTCCAGAGGGGGCCCTGGGAATTCTCCTAAGGAACTGCATTTGTCATTCACCTCCTGTTCCTCCTTGTCCCAGCCCTTTCATCTCCTGTCTCAAAGTTTTATAGTACCTGAAGAAATAGGAAAACTCTGATGAGGTGTGCCGACCTCTAGCGTGTGAGCTTCCCAGGCAGGCACCATCTTTGCTTAGTTACTTAAGGCAGTGTTGAGGTGGAATGGCTGTGCCTTTGAGGCCAGAGGCTGGTCCCGAGGTAGGGAGAAGTTGATAAGAGGTGCTGCCCCTCCTTCATCACACTGAGGACAATAGCTTTGGTATGAGGGTTGATACTCCCTCGTCATCTCTCACATGTGGATATTGAAACTGAAATTGAGTCACACAGCCTTGTCCTATCACAACCAGCCAGTGCTCTCCTAAAAGTTGGCTGAACCATCTGCTGGCATCTGGGGCCTATAACAAAGGATGATGCCACAGATTTGGTTGGTTTGATATTTAGGATTCTAAAGCTCAAGACCCAGGGATTTCCCTGGCAGTCCATTGGTTAAGACTCCATGCTTCCACTGCAGGGGGCACGGGTTCGATCCCTGTTTGGGGAACTAAGATCCTGCAAGCCGAGTGGCCAAAAAAAAAAAAAAAAAAAAAAAAAAGCTCAAGATCCAAGAGCTGTCTTCCATTTTCATTCTCAGAAAGTCATTTGACCTCTTCAAATCACGAAGAGCAACCTGCAGAAGAAGGGATTCCATTTCCCTCCACAGTTTCTCAGGCGGACGTGAGAGTTCACAGGATGGGATTCAGGGAAGAGTTTTTAACACTTGCGGTGCAAACTTTGTTTTCAATTTGGTTATAAAATTGTGTTTAAAATATGTTAATGCCGTAGAGAGATTTTCAAACTTTTACTTTTTTTAAATCAGGGAAATACTTTTATTTTACTTGGCATCTCAACTTTCAAGAATTTGGGCTTGTGGGGAGGGTCATAGTAGGCAGTGGCGGGTGTAATGGGTAAAAAGGAGCAGGGACAGGACTCCCTCCATCACAGTCCCAGCCTCACCCAGAGCAGCTCCGCGGGCACTTCTGGGATGACAGTCTGCAAAAATCAGCCATTGTCCAATTGTCAAGCCCCTTGATATGAATCGAGTATTGGTAGAACTTCTGGGCGCTGTGTAGAAAATAATGCTGTCTGGGAAAAGGGCGGGTGGGAGAGTCGAAGGCTGTGCATTCGTTAATGAATGTGGGAGGGGCGATATGTGGGTAGGGGAGAAAGAAATCCAGACTATTAGGTATATTGTACAGCACGGGGAATATGACCAGTATTTTACAATGACTGTAAATGGAGTATAACCTTTAAAAATTGTGAATCACTACATTGTACACCTGTAACTTATATAACATTGTACAGCAACTATACTTCAATTGAAAAAAAAAGAATGAATGTACATTCGTTAAGAAGTGATGCTGTCTGGTTCATTAAAAAGTGAAGTTTCTCAGGACCTACATTTGCCATTCCCCTCCTCCTTCCCTTTCTCCCAACTCCTTACTCTTCTGTCTCGGGGCTCTGTAGTCCCTAGACTGAGGCTCAGAGGTGGAGGTGATAATAAATGTGGAGCTGGAGTGGACCCAGAGGGGACACTAAATACATCCCAGTACGGAAAGATATCCAATTTGGGGAGGGGCCAATAGGGTACCCAGAATGAGGTGCCCACTGGGGAGCTGTAGCTTGTCACTGACATTGATAGGAATGGCCATGATGTGGTGATAATACAAGCAGACCAACCTGTGGTCAGGTTTATTATTATTAATTCTCTACAGACCGTGCACCCCTTCTTGCCTGCACCTGGAGTGGGCTATCCCCCGACTCTGCCCATGGTACGCCACTGAAGTGATGGCAAATTCAGGATCACGGCTCTGCTTAATGCGTTGAGCCTGGGCTGTGTCCACAGTATGGAGGAGAGGCTAGCACTCCACCAGGCTCACAAGAGACAATGAAACCTTCTTACAATGGACAATTTGGGGTTGGCGGAGGGGCGCGGGCAGAGCTCAGGGAATCCTTCCCATTAAATCTAGAGGCCTGGTTTTGTCCCAGCTCTTTAGGAAAAAAGTATTAATGGATTTTCTCTTTCTCCTTAAGGAATTATAAATTCCTTGGTGTGAAGGGTAAAGGAAAAAAAAAAAAGTTTTCCTCTCTCTCAAAGTCATTTCCTGTCTGGATAATTTGGAGAATCAGATAAGCATCCTCAAGGATTCTGCTTTCTTTACTAATTTGTCTGAACAGTGAGGGGAGAGACCCTAGGAATGCCTTAACTGGTGAAACCTTTGCTTGATTTGGGCAAAATATTTTAAACGTTACAGAAACCAAACTGTGACAAGTAGGTGGATGCTTAGAAATATGATTTAAAGGTGACCAGTTTTAACAGTCTAGGAACCCTTATGTGATGTCCCCCAGCTCTCTTACCATACGGGCTTTTCTATGAGTAGGGGAGGCTCTGGTACTGAGATGCAAGCAGGGACTTCCTACGTGATGCTGTATTGGATGGGTTTGTTTTGCCTTGAGTTGGGAATAAGAATCACATCTTATGCCATCACATGTTCCTGGCAGACAAGCAAGTTGCACAGGTTGCTCCCTGGTATAGGGTGACTCATGGGAAAATCCTAGGCAGACAGCAAGCCCAGTATCTTGAAGTTTCTTTGCATTTTCCTCCTGCTTCTCTTTCCCTCACATCTCATATGTTCTCCTGCCTTCCCAAGACTGACCTCTTCACCTGTGCTCTCCATAGAATCCTCTCCAGCTTCTTCTGACCCGTGGACGTTCAGATGGCGCCCTTTCTTTCTAAGCATCCTCTTGGGCCTTTTCAAATGTGCTCACATAGTCTCTCCTTCAGAGCAATCTTCCATCAGCATCTTGCTACTTCATTTATGTATTTCTCTCTCCCTCTTTTTTCACTGGCAAACTTCTAGAAAGAGAGGTCTGTATTTGGATCTTATCTCCTGCTCACTCCTAAACCACTGTATCCACTGGGCCCAAATTGTTCTTCCAAAGGTCAGCAGCAAGTGTGTGATCATAAAACCCAGTGGCCTTTCTCCCTTCCCCTGCCCTGTTTGCAGCCTTCAGCTCTGTCCACTGTATTGTACTCTTCCAGGCCTTCAGAACTCTGGACTTCAGGACTTTATCTCTGCCTTTGGCTCCGTGTTGTGATTGCAGGAAGCATGTCTTCAGCCTTCTCACTTTTCTCATTCTTCATTCTCTTCCTTGAGAAGCTCATTTAGTCCCAAGCCAGCAGCCATCCCCCTCGGAGGTGCCGCCTGGAACACTTTTCCTGAGTTTTAGTTATGCACTTTGCTGTAGTTCTCTACCTGGAAATAACTGTCATCATCTTTATCATTATCCGTGTGAAACTACTAGTCATGTGTATCCCCTTCTCCACTGAGCTCACCTTTTATAGTTTCATGGTGAGTCATGAGGCCAGGTTTATATCATCCAGTTGTGTAACTTTGGGCAAATTCTTCAACGCTCTTGGCCTCAGTTTCCACATTTGTAAAATATAAATGATTTCTGAATCTGTGTCTATAAATATACCTTGACCATCCTACTTACTAGCTCAACTGACTGACCTAAGCAAATTATGCATTTTTTTCTAAGCCTCGATGTCTTCATTTTAAAATAAAAACGTTAATATTTAATTAATAGGGTTGATTTGAGGATTACATGAGGTAAAAACTACAAGTGCATAGCAGGGTATCTGTGCATAATGCTTAATACAGCAGCTGTTATTCTTCCTGTTACCTAGGCTTGATACTTTGGAACATTTTTGATTTCTTCTTCTTTCCTATAGCTAGATAATGACCAGGTCTTATCAATCATTCCTTGGTAGTGTCTTGATAGAAACTTTCAACATTGACTACCTGCCTACTGCAAGGCTCTGTGCTGTATACTTTATATATGGTGGTTCTTATCTTTACCGTCACCTACAGTGTAGGCATTTCTGTTGAGGAAACTGCTTCAGAGATTTAAGTGACTTGCTCAAGTAACATGGCTAATGACTAACTGAGCTGGAATTCAAACTAAGTCTGGCTGCCTTTACAGCCAGCTCTCTTTCCACCATCCTGGTCTTTCTTCTCCCTCCCTTCCTTCCTTCCTCTTCCCACTGCTGTCAATCGAAATCTGTCTCTCCCATTCTTGTCCAGTGGCCTCTCTGCCTCCAATCTCCCCCAGTTCCATTTCATCCCATCTGTCACCAGCAGATTTACCCTCATATCCTTCCTGGGAGGCATTTAACAGCCTCCATTATCTCTCGAGGACAGCTGGCATTTAAGGCCTACCTCTCCAGCCTCATTTCTTATATTCCTGCCTAAGAGCTGTTTTTGTGTGCCTCCAGTGTCCTTTGTGTATGTACTACAATTTTTTAAAGACGTTTTCTCTACATGGAAATACTGACTAGGTTAAATCCCATTAAAAACATAAAAATTCTGCTGACTGGGTAAGCCTATTTTTTTTTGCTGTTGTTGTTATTTTAACAAGCACAACTATTTAGCCAGGTTGTGTACAGATTCATTCAGATAATACAAGTTAAGTATATGTCATTAGAGCTATTATTGGGGACCTCTTTTCGAACTTGGCATTTCTTTCTACCTTTTTTTTAAAAAAATTATCATTTATTTATTTATTTTGGTTGTGCTGGCTCCTTAGCTGTGGCACGCAGGCTCTTTATTTGCGGCAGGCAAGCTCCTTAGTTGCGGCATGCATGTGGGACCTAGTTCCCTGACGAGGGATCGAACCTGGTCCCCCTGCATTGGGAGCACAGAGCCTTAACCACTGGACTACTAGGGAAGTACTGAACTTGGCATTTCTTAATAAAAGGGATCCAAATTGGAAAAGAAGTAAAACTGTCACTGTTTGCAGATGACATGATACTATACATAGAAAATCTTAAAGACACTACCAGAAAACTACATCAGAAAACTACTAGAGCTAATCAATGAATTTGGTAAAGTAGCAGGATACAAAATTAATACACAGAAATCTCTTGCTTTCCTATACACTAACAATGAAAGATCAGAAAGAGAAATTAAGAAAACAATCTCATTTACCATCGCATCAAAAAGAATAAAATACCTAGGAATAACCTACCTAAGAAGGCAAAAGACCTGTACTATGAAACCTCTAAGACACTGATGAAAGAAATCAAGTAAGACACAAACAGATGGAAAGTTATACCGCGTTCTTGGATTGGAAGAATTAATATTGTCAAAATGACCATACTACCCAAGGCAATCTACAGATTCACTGCAATACCTATCAAATTACCAATGACATTTTTCACAGAACTAGAACAAAAAAATCTTAAAATTTGTATGGAAACACAAAAAACCCTGAATAGCTACAACAATCTTGGGAAAGAGAAACAGAGCTGGAGGAATCAGGCTCCCTGACTTCAGACTATACTTCAAAGCTACAGTCATCAAAACAGTATGGTACTGGCACAAAAACAGAGATGCAGATCAACAGAACAGGATAGAGAGCACAGAAGTAAACCCATGCACTCATGGTCAGTTAGTCTGTGGCAAAGGAGGCAAGAATATACAATGGAAAACCTGGCATTTCTTAGTGCCCTTGAGTTCAGCAGTTCTGTGACTCCTGTATCCATTCTCTGACATCCTTATTCCTTTCTGAGGCAATGATACCTACTCTGCAAATGTAGGTGGTGGGTGTAGAGCTCAAAGATATCCATTGCAGGGCTTCCCTGGTGGCGCAGTGGTTGAGAATCCGCCTGCCGATGCAGGGGACATGGGTTCGTGCCCCCGTCCGGGAAGATCCCACATGCCGTGGAGCGGCTGGGCCTGTGAGCCACGGCCACTGAGCCTGTGCGTCCAGAGCCTGTGCTCCGCAACAGGAGAGGCCACAACAGTGAGAGGCCCGCATACCACACACACACAAAAAGATACCCATTGCAGCAGCATTTATAAATTGGAAAGATAAAAACACTAAATGGTTTTAGAACATTAGTGCTGCCATTAAATAATCTTTGCAAGGAATTTTAAACACGTGGGGAATGGCTTTTGATATGTAAACAGCAACAAAAGTATCAAGACAGATAAGAAATTATGACAACAAACAACAAAAAGCAGTATACAAATTACCTTCTCATTAAGAGCTCAAATATATAATATAAAATATGGGGGGGACCTTTGGTTGAAAGAATTATTAATAATTTTGTTCTTGCTTTGCTACAATTTCCTATACTTTGCAAGTTTTCTGCTTTGAGGGCATAACTTTTATTCTCAGACAAAAATAACATGATGACTTACAACAAATAAGGATGCAGGGATAATTCCCTGTGTTGGGATCCCCAAGATCACCCCCAGATTCAGTGATTTGCTGGTAAGACTCATAGGACTCAGCATATAGTCATAAAGATGACTGATTTATTACAGCTAAAAGATATAAAGGAAAATATGGAGACAACCAGGTGCAAGCTTCCAAGCGTCTTTGCCCAGTGCAGTCACACAGAGTGCACTTAATTCCTCCAGCAATGAGTTGTGACAACATGTGTGAAATGTTGTCCACCAGGGAAGCTCATTCGATATTCAGTTTTTATTGGAGTTGGTCGCGTAGGCAGGCTCTGCCCGGTACCTACCAAAACTCCAGACTCCCAGAAGGAAAGGAGAGGCTCAGCACAAGCCACACTGTTTCTGCAAACAGTTGAGGCACAGCCAGCCACTCTTACCAGGAAAGTAAGATGGGAAAGTAAGATGGATTTCTGGGAACACTCCAGAAATCCAAGTTCCAGATTCCAGCCAGGGGCCAACATTACGCTGGACTTGCTAAGGCTGTCAGCCTCCGGCCTGCTCTGTTCATTCTTCTGCACATTCCCTTGCTCCTCATGCCTCACACTTAAGACTTCCCTCAGGGAATAAGGACCAGGACTCTTACTTCCATCATAAACCCAGAATTGATGCCACTGTGGCCTTTTCAGAGTCCAGTAAAAGAGGCTGATAATGTTAGGTTTGAGGCGTGGGATTACAGAAAAAAATTCACGGCAGACACCTGGTTCCAGTCCCCACGCCTTTCTCAGGGCCGGAGAGGTTGTCCCCGAGTGACCCCGGCAGGAAGCCAGGGGAGCATAATTAGTGCCAGCATGCCAGCTTTGAACTCCTGGCTCCGACTTTGTGTGTGTTCCCTTTGGCTCTAACTGCTTAAAAAATCAATTAGCTCATGGTCCTTAGAACACAAGCAGCCAACTGTTGTCCCAGGAATGTAAGTCCCGTGAGCCCTGGGGCTCTGAGTGCAAACAGAGTGCGTCAACATCCCCGCGTGGGACATCCTGGAGAGCCATGACTTCATGCTCACGCTCTCAGATTCGAATCCTCAAGCTGTTCTGTTCCTTGATGGTCACTTCCTCAGCATGTGTACAGAACCGAAGAGGATTCAGCAAAGTTCCTTGCTCTGCTCCTTGTCCCCCGTCCCCCATTGTTTTTTGGCCCCTCCAGAACGTCTCCAGTGTCTGCCTTGGCGCCTGTGCATGTAGCTAAGCTACAGGGTCAGTTTAACAAAGGAGCTCATGTTCTTCCCAGTTCCACCGCCCTTCTCCCAGTCTGTGTTCAGTGGAATCTGAGCCCCCTGTGGCGTCAGATAAAGCAACAAAATTTATATCAAGATAGAGGTGAGCCCTTGTCTTTATTCAGCCTTACTGAGAAAAGCATTTCTGCTTATTCTTGCTTACTGTGTCCAGGCTTTATCCTTGATGAATATTCATTGTTTGTTTTTTAAGTATAGCAGCCAGTGGAGTAAATAAGTTTATTATTTTATGCATGTGTTTACTTTTTATATCCCCCCCCCATTCTCTTTAGTAACCTATGTTGATGAGGATGAAAATGAAATACTTGAATTGTCGTCTAATAAAACATTCTTGGTCATGCTAAAGATTCCAGAGGAGTGTGTTACTGAAGAGAAATTGCCTGACCTGCTCACGAAAAGGGTAAGATACCTTATGCATTGTTACTGAGTTCTTAGCATTAGAGTATGAATTCTCCTGGAACAGCTGGCTTAGAGCTAGCCGGTAAGTAGCTTCAAGCTTGGATTCTTTGGGTAGTGGCAGAAACCGGTGCTTAGAAATGGATTTTCTGTAGTGCAAAGCCAGAGGGAGGAGCTCTGGCCTCCAGCTAGATGCATCCTGGAGGACAGTGTTCTGTTTCTCATTCTGGTCTTAATGCTTGATTCAACCTGAAGTTTCATCGAGGGTCTGCGATGTGCTCAACAACATGCCCGGTGCCAGGGTCACAAAGTCTGTGCCCTCAATGGGAGCTCACAGTCCAAGTAGAGGAAGCAATTAAATAGTTATAAACAGTGTGATATGTTCCATCACTGAGATACGTACAGTGTGTTTTATATAACCACGGAGGTGGGGATGGAGGCACGCAGGGCCTCCGGGAGGAGGTGACACTCAGGAAGAATCTTGAAATATGAAGTCGGGGTGTTCCAGATTAGAGAGCAGGGAACACTAGAGGATGTGCCCAGCAGTGTGCTATGGCCCCTGCATACTGTGCAGCGGACTTGCAGAGGTGAGGCTGAACAGGAGGGGACGGGTCAGATCATGAAGGTTTCTGTGTTCTTTGGTGAGGCCCTGAAAGATTTTAATCGGCAGGCTGACATGGTCAGCTTCTGATTTTAGTTGTTCTCTGTGATGATGGAAAAACACTGGAAGTAGAGCGCTTAGTTAGAAGGTGTTGTAATAATTTGGGTGACAAATGAGAGAGCCTTGAACTAGGGCAATGTCAGGGGGAGTAATTAAGGTTCAAGTGAGATTTCAGAGGTCTTCTCCCTCAGTAGGACTTCATGGCTGGTTGGACGTGGGTCTGAGGGAGAGCATGGCTCCAGGCTCCTGGTTGGGTGGCCACGTGGGTGGACGGTGACATCATTCACGGAGCAGGAAATGCAGGAGAATGAGCCTCTGTGCAATATGGGGGCTCTGCAGCCAGACCACGAGGGTTGGTGGGCAGTCCTGGTCACCTTGTCATAGACAGGGTGGTTCACAGCCAGACCCAGAAAAGTTTTTGATAAGAAAACCTAAGCAAGACTAGCCTGCCGTCTGTTACCCTCTTCCCTGCAGTTGATAGTTTGAATGGAGTGAGCCCTCTTTATCTGGCTTCCATCTGATTCCATCTAGGTCACCCCAGAGTCAGTTTCTGGGCAGCCAGGTGCATACCGTTTGATTGTCCCTTTGATCACAGGAGTTTGTACCTTGCGAGGATTATTCCAGGTTTCTCTTCCTCCTTCTTTTCCTTGTTTATATCTTATCTGCAGTTCCCTTTTCCTCCTTTCCTGCCACCTGCTTCCAGAGCAAGTTGCTGAGTGAATAGCCTGTTGCTACTTTCCTCTTGGTTGCCTTTTTTTTTTTTTAATTGTTTGGCCACGCCGCGTGGCATGCAGGATCCTAGTTCCCCTACCGGGGATCGAACCCGCACCCCCTGCAGTGGAAGCTCGGAGTCTTAACCACTGGACCACTAGGGAAGTCCCTTGGGTGCTTTTTTGATTGAGGGGTTTTGCACTGGCAGAGCAGAAACCAAGTGAGTCAGCATCCACATGTGTCACCTGTTACAGACGACACTCTATGTCAAAGGGAACTGGATATTAATCACTCACTTTAAAGCCGTATCTCTTTTGCACAGAAGCAGGCGTGAGCAGATTCTGCAGGTGTTTTTAACTCATCACCGTGTAGTGGCTGAGGAACAGGGACTGGCAGATCTCTGGGGCAAGTTCACAGGCCTCTTTGAGCTTGTTCCTGCTCTGATAAACGGAAATCACCGCACTTTCCCTCTATACCCACAGGTGCATATGAGGTGCATATTAAAGAACTTTGTAAAACATTTTTAAAAAGAATTATCTGATTTGCAGATGATAAACGTAAGGTGCAGTGAGCTGAAATGACTCCTGCCCCTGGCTTCCCAATCAAATATGTTCAGGAACAAAAATGAGGAACTTAGAGATATTACTATCTAATTATCAGGTCAAGATCCCCTTTCTTCCACTTAGGCCAGTTTCCAGAAGTTTCTGGACATGGAAGGTAAATGGGAGTGGATATTGAAACACTGTGCCCTCTCTTTTGCTTTACTGTCTTGCTTTTCTAAACAGTTTTCCTGGCCCCTCTCATATCTCACTGCCAGTTTCCTTCTCTTAGGGTTGGGGCCGATACTCTGCTTAAGCCAGCCCGTTAGCTCTGTGGTGTCATAGCTCAGCCCACGTGCTTGTTGCAGATTAGCGTTGGCCCCTCTGATGATGCAGGGAAGGCATCCCTCTTCCTCTGGAAGCTGTTTTCTTTTGTTTTTGTTTTTAACATTATCACTTTTTAAAAAGTTGAGGTATAGTTGATATACAGTATTATAAGTTTCAGGTGTACAACATAGTGATTCACAGTTTTTAAGGTCACACTCCAATTATAGTTATTATAAAGTATTGGCTATATTCCCTGTGCTGTACAATATATCCTTTTATCTTATTTACTTTATACATAGTAGTTTGTACCTCTTAATCCCCTACCCCCGTCTTGCCTCTCCCCGCTTCCTTCTCCCCAGTGGTAACCACTAGTTTGTTCTCTGTATCTGTGAGTCTTTCTTTTTTGTTATATTCACTAGTTTGTTTTATTTTTTACATTCCACATATAATTGTTATCTTACAGTATTTGTCTTTCTCTGTCTGACTTATTTCACTTAGCATAATACCCTCGAAGTCCATCCGTGTTGCTGCAGATGGCAATAACTTATTCTTTTTTATGGCTGAGTAGTATTCCATTGTCCATATATACCACACCTTCTTTATCCATTCATCCGTTGATGGACTCTTAGGTTGCTTCCATATCTTGGCTATTGTAAATAATTGGAAGCTGGTTTTTGATGAGCCACTGTGCCTGACTCTGGTGATCAGCTCACTGGGCTCTGAGCTCAGTTTGTACCCAGCCTCATAGGCATAGTGTGAGAGACACCAGAGCAAGGGGTGAGGAGCCCCTCTTTTCACTTTTTTGGTCCCAAAGTGGGTAGTGTGGTTAACAGCTCCTAAATATGTAAATATGTCCTAATTATAGCAGGGCACCATGCCACCAAAAAGAATGTTAGAGTGGACACTGAAAGTGATCTAGTATACCACTCCATCTCTTAACAGAAAATTTTAACTTAAAATTTTTTCTGAGTACATACTATGTGCAAAACACAGTGATTAGGGCCCTAAGGATTAATAAAGGAAGGATGAGAGGGAGGGAAAAAAGAAGGAAGGACAAACATAATTCCTGACATAAGAAGCTCAGTCTTAAAGGAAGAGAGTGGCATTATTGTTGTTATTATTATTATTTTCAGCTCTTGAAAAATAATTCCGTCTGTAGCATCCTCATCTTCTTCCCTGTCCTTCTGAGTGGCCCTGGGAGAGCCAATTTCCAACCTCCCGAGTTTTCTAAATGACTGTCAGCCTGTTGGCAATATTCTTTTCTCTGGGGCTCAAAAACTATAAGATGACCCAGTCGTTTTCCCCCAAAGTTCTTAACACTTAATGCTACTTTCCTCCTTGATATTCAGAAGGATTCACTTTCCTCCTTGCTTCATCTCCACTGGGTGGTGTGATAAAACATGAGGAAGCTGGCCTTAGTGTCTGTAACATCTAGGATTGAATCCTGTACTAGCAGAGTGGCCTGGGCCATGTTTTGTAACCTCCCTGAATGCCTGGAATTTTTTTCTTTTTTGATCAGTGAGAAAGGGAGAGATTGGAGAGATAGCAATGCCTCTTATGTCGAGATTCTTATGCAGATCATAGCAATAGTGACAGGATTAGAGGAGGTGCTCTAATCCCGTCTGCTCTACCTTGGAGAGAATGAATTGTCACCGGTGAGTTAAGTGGGAGCGAAATATGGATGCAGCCTCCATGAGATTCTGCTTGGAATGGGTGGGAGACAGGTGGGCAAGTTTTCCTCGGGGGTAGTTTTGCTGCTTGCTACTGGATAAAACAGTGAGGCACCGAGCTGTGATGGGTGCCGCGGGGCGTGTCAGGCTCAGCATGGGGGAAACCGCAGGTGTGGAATTTCTAGAACAGCGTCAGGGCTGAGGCTTTAGGCCGGCAGGAGTGGGTCTGGCCGGGCTCTCAGAGGCCTGGCCGTGGGCTTGCTTCCAGCCTCAGAGCTGGGTCCATGCTAAGGGGTGTACCCAGATCTCAGCACTGTCCTCCTGCCTGCTAAGAGCAAGGCATTTAACCTTCAAAGTAAATTTTAAAGAGATGCAACGTAAATACATTCAGCCACAAGTTCTCGGGTACTATAGGTGAGAATTCACATCTCTGAAACATGATGAGAAGACTAATCAAAGACTGGGAGAAGATATTTATGACACAAAACCAACAGCTAGTGTCCAGAATGTAACACCAATCAGTTTGAATAAGAAAAAGACAACCCAAGAGAAAGACAGGGCCCTAATAGGCAATTCAAAGGTGAGAAATCCCACAGAGTTAATAAACACACCAAAAGATACTCAACCTCACTAGAAAGCGAGACGTTGCCAGTGAAAACGATGTAAAACACGATGTTATACTCATCAGATTGGCAAAAATGGAAAAATCTGGTAACATTAAATGCTGGCAAGGCTGTGGGAAATAGAGCATTTATACATTGCTGGGAGGGGAGTGAAATGGAGAGCAATTCAGAAAGACTTAGTTAAGGTGGAGATGTGCTAACTCTTGGACCCGAGTCCATCTCTTGGTATATGGCCCAGGGAAACTCTTACCTGTATAAGAGAGGCTCAGAGAGGTTCAAGCAGGATCACCTCGGCGTAGTTTGTAGCAGGAGAAAGTCGGAAACAAAGCCCATGGCCACCAGTAGGGGAAGGGATGAGGTGGGGCAGTCATTTCATGGAATCTCTGCAGTTAGGAGTCACATTGAATGACCTCCATCTAGATGTACCATTATGGGTAAACCTCCAATGTGATTTTGAGTGAAAAAAAGCAAGTCAGAGAAGATTATGTAGAATACGGTATGTTTCATTTGAATAAAAATGTGCATTAAATTTATGTAGTTATGATTACACAGGGGAGTGTTAGGTTTATAAAAACATGCATGGAAAGGATACATGCCAGCTTCAGGACAGTGGTTAGTAGTGGGGAGGGAGGGAGGAAAAACAGAATAGTGTGTAGGAATAGCTTTAGCTGTGTTGGGCTTCTTCACGTAAAGGGCTCGACTAAATATGGTAAAATGTGAAGGCATGAAACCTGGGTAGTTGGGAACACAGATGTCATTATTTTTTATGGTTGCGACACTTCATGGATAAAATAAGAACTCCATATCTTTGCAACTGTTCCCCCACTTGGTCCCATTATCTAGAAACAGCATGGCTGTTTCTCCTTGGAGTGAAGCTCTGGAGAAAAGAGAGAAGAGGCCCTTGTTCGGTTATGTACGGGGCCCTGAGCGGCCTGTTTTGCAGTCTTCCTAGCCCCACGGGGGTTCCCTCCTTCCCATGGCGCTTCGTGTCTGTGTGGGCTCAGGCTGCCGACCAGGAAGGCCACAGGTCTCAGCGCAACATGTGAGATGTTGAAAATCCCAGCCTGGTCACTTGATCCTTACAAATGAGATCCCTTGAAATGAATGCTAACTTGAATTTTGGTTGGTGAGGGGCCCACCCCTTCCTGTTTCTTCATCCAGAGCCTCTAGGTAAGTTAATGCCTCCCTAGAGTTGGATCTCCTTTGCTTAGGAGTAGTTTTGCTTTGTCAGGTGATATGCAGTACGATCTGGCAGTAATGTGTGTGGTTGTTAATTTGGCCCTGTTTGTTTTAGATCACAGATGTGTACAGTTCATCACCAGCTCTGAGCCGTTACTTTACTTCAGTTGAAATCATAGACTTCAGGTAAGAATGTGGAGCATTATGTGCTGGTGTATCTCTGGAAATCGACACTCATCACTAGTTACCAAAAAGGACTTCCCTAATCCAAAAGCACAGAGGGGACCAACGGAAGATAGAACCATAGTGTCAGTGCCGGGAGGGTCTTTGGAGGCCAACTAGCTCAATGCCCTTATTTTACGAAGGAAAAAAATGAAACCCAGATAAATTATATGACTCAACCCAGTAACAGGGAATAGAGGAAAAGCCCAGACAAACCATTTCTGTTTCCCAGCAGATGCTCAAATAAGCTAAGAGTAGAAATAGAAATAGATCTCAGATAGTGCTGTGATTATGTACTGGCTTTTGCTTTTGAGGAACACAAGTCATATACAAGTTCATGCTCCTTGTATAATATTAAAAAATAAAGATACATGCTACCGGAAAAGTACACATCCTGCCTTCCCCTGCCCCACTACCCCTGGACACTTCATGTGCCAATCAGTTCCACAGTGAATTCCAATCCCTTCTACAAAATGAACAACAATCACTGGTCTGTGTGATTTCTTCTGTGCATGTATTTACCATATATACTTTGTGTATTATACATGTGTAACATATACGCACGCATACGTATTGTTTCCTTTTTAGTTTCCTCCTAATCTCTAATGTTTTTATATATGTCTATAGACACTTAGGGATAAGTGTGTATGTATGTAGAAGAGTCATTTGATTATCCTTTTATATTGTTAGGACAAGATTTGCAAGGCAAAGCTTTATTACCTGCTGTGCCTAAGCTATCCCTGGAATGTGACCATCAAAGGCAATTTTACATTGAGGTTCCTCCTCTCAAACCATAAATTTCCCAAACCTGGGAGGGGAAGCACGTGAAGCACTGGTGCACGGTGGGGTAAGACCAAAGGGATTTGGAGTCTGAAAACACAGTGGCAGGTTGCCTTGTCAACAACACTGTTCCTCCTTCTTTATGGACCGCCAGTGTGCATGCTACCTTATGGTGACACTTTTGAGCTAGCCTATTTTACTCATAAATTACTGGTATTAAAACACCAATAGAAAAGGGAGAAATGCATAATCAGACCCAACTTTCCTCTGTGCGCTTGCCCTAACTTACAATTCAAAGACAGAGGTGAGAGAGGAAGGATATTCAGAGCGTAAAGGGTCTTACCAAGAATCCAGCCCATATTACGGGTCTAGAGGAGATGGGATTGCATAACGGGTTGGGGTAAACACTGAGAAAAACCCATCAGAAAACTGAGTAAAACAAAATCTGAAGAGTAATGTGAGAGAATCTATTCTGAAAAGTTATTTGAAAGAAAAACCCAAGGGTTTTAGGATTTTTGGATAAAGAAATTCTGCTGGGAAACATTTTTGTTTCATTTTTTAAAGTCCAGACAGAGTTTCAACTGTGTCGAACTGAGAAACAAACGCATTGCCTCCAAAGCCTGCTGCCGCATGTGGGCAGGAAGGAAGCCGCTGAATCCCTGGCATACGGGCTTGTATCCATGGTGGATCCCACCTCAGTCCTGGACCCACCAGCAGGAACCTAGGAAAACGTCCTTTGGTTCATCAGCTTCTGGGCCCACTGTAGTGGTGGGCAGCTGAGGCAAAGCCCACAGGGTTCTCTGCTTCCCTGAAAAATCCCTTCTCTCCCCTCAAAATTCAGCCTTATGTCAGTTCGTCCAGTGGCCTGACTTGGACGTACTAGGAGGGGCTGGCCAGGCCAGGTTAGGCAGCACAACCCTCTTATTCCGCTTCTGGCCTGGTCTTCTGCAAGTCAGCCTCTGGTCCTTTCTGTTAGCAAACCCCAGTCCTTGCCTGTGGGTCTGCAGGGTGGCTGCGTGTCAAGGTGTTGACCATCATTAGCTATAATTAGAGGGTGAAGCACAGGGAACAAGCAGTGGCACCTGCAAACCAGAGTAGCTGGCTTAGAGTTTGAAAGCATATTTTCACCTGTCTGTAGAGGCATCCTTGAAACTGTGAATTTCTCTAGAGTCCCGAGTGTGCGTTATTTGTATGAACCTCAGGGTTTGGCACACCTCTAGGCTGTAGTGGAGTTTATAAACTCAACTGTCAGCGTTATCAGTCTAAAAGTATTGGCCTATGTGACCTCTGGCCACAAGAGGGAGCTCTTTGCCAGTCGTTGGCAGGGACAGTGTCCTGATTCACTCCTGGGACTGGCTTGTCTGCAAAACTTGCCCTTATGTAAAATAGATAGCTAGTGGGAAGCAGCCGCATAGCACAGGGAGATCAGCTCGGTGCTTTGTGACCACCTAGAGTGGTGGGATAGGGAGGGTGGGAGGGAGGGAGATGCAAGAGGGAAGAGATATGGGGATATATGTATATGTATAGCTGATTCACTTTGTTATAAAGCAGAAACTAACACACCATTGTAAAGCAATTATACTCCAATAAAGATGTTAAAAACAACAACAACAACAAAAAACCAAGCTTGCCCTTGGGTGAGGGTCTCAGATGTGGCCACTCTTAAATATTTTATTGCTGGCTCTTAATCTGGACCTTTTAACAAAATCTAGGCCTTCTTGAACCAAAGGATATCTGTTGAGAAATCTAAATGTTAAGGTAGCATTTAACAAGCTGTATAGACTGTTGATTAGCTGAGGATAGCCTCATGATTATTTTTATTTTGGAAATAGGAAAGTATGTTCTAAGAAGATGAAAACTCCCTTTCCTTAGGTCCCCTTACTGAGAGTTGCAAAACCTTAGGAAGTGGAAATGGGACAGAAAAAGTTTCTCACTTTGGGGACAAACCAGGGAGGTATGATTTGCTGCTGGTACCCAGGGCCATCTGTGAGTTTAGGAGTCTCCATCCAGCCGATGGCAGAGAGCTTTGGGCCCTACCTTGAACATTTTATAGGTTAAGTAATGAGCTGGTTAAACTGAGTAGCTCTGACATGCACTTGTTGGGGCAGGGAGAGGCTGTGGTGTGAGAACAGGGAAAAAAGAGGTTCCCTGGCCTGCCTCAGGGGTAAAGCCTGGGGTTGGGCAGCTCTTGGAGCCTCGTTGACAATAGCTGAGTCAGTATCTCCCCTGCATGGCCTCTCCTGGCGGACTCCTAGGGGATGGGTTCTAGGTGGAAGGAGGAGGTTAGGATCACCTCAACTTTGTGTGATGGATGCATTGATGAGGGGCCTTCTAGGGCAGTACAGTCTTTGCTCTTTTGTTCTGGGAGGGAATGCAGAACTAAAAAGATGTTTTTCCTAAAATCAGTTTCCTGAGTTGCAGTGTGATTCTGTTGATATTTTTAACTGTCTCTGTTTGGTTTGCCTTTCAGTGGTGAAAACGCCACAATAACCTACCACCTGCACTTTGGGTTTCCGTCGGAAGACCACAACTTTATGAAGTATGTGATGAGTGAGGAGTTGGTGCTGGGCGTTTTGCAGCAGGATTTCCACGATCAGAACGTGCCCGGTTGTGAGACTCTGGGGCTTGATCCAGCGTCCCTCTGGTTCTCTGGTAAGTCGAGCACATCAGAAGGCAGAGCTGTGATAAACAAGTGAACCAGACAGGGCAGATGGCTCGATTTGCTTTCTGAGCAGGTGTGGTTCCACGCTCCGTGGAGGTCACCCAGTCCCTGCCCTCCGTGAACAGACAGAGCAACTGGAAAAAATGTTACGGAAACAACTAAACTATAAACATGAGGGTTGCTACGTGTTTCCTCGCTGTGGTTCACCCACACTCTAAGCCCCATATCCCACATCAGAATATCATTAGAAACCTTCATGGAAACACTGTGGTCTCACAAGAGAAGCAAGTGCTGAAGAGTTTGAAGTAAACAATATAGTTAAATTGTTGAAAGGTGACCTCAGTATGGGGAATCTATCTCTTTTTCTATTGAAGCCCACAGAGTCCATTAAGACAGGGGTCCCCAACCCCCCGGGCTGCGGACCGGTACTGGTCCGTGGCCTGTTAGGAGGCGGGCCGCACAGGAGGAGGTGAGCGGCGGGCGAGCGAGTGAAGCTTCATCTGCCGCCCCCCAGCGCTCCCCATAGCTTGCATTACTGCCTGAAACACCCCCGACCCCCACCTCCACCCCCAGTCTGTGGAAAAGTCGTCTTCCGTGAAACCGGTCCCTGGTGCCAAAAAGTTGGGGACTGCTGCATTAAGATATTAATAGAGGGACATAAAAAGCCATGTTCGTCTCTTTCCGTAGAAGATTGTAATACATTTACTCATCTACTTTTAAAACTAAGAAAAGGATGGGGAAATGGATATGTTTTTTTTTTTTACGCGGGCCTCTCACTGTTGTGGCCTCTCCCGCTGCGGAGCACAGGCTCCGGACGCGCAGGCTCAGCGGCCGTGGCTCACGGGCCCAGCCGCTCCGCGGCATTTGGGATCTTCCCGGACCGGGGCACGAACCCGTGTCCCCTGCAACGGGCAGGCGGACTCTCAACCACTGCGCCACCAGGGAAGCCCAGTTTTTTAACAAGCATAGAAGATACCCGACTTGTCAGAATCTGAGAATGTTGTACAAAACCTGCCAGAAAGGAAGGTGGAAAGGTGAGATGACCGCCAGCCTTCGAGACCGCCTTCCCTCACGTCTGTCTGCACTGAGCTTTGGCCTTACTTCCCATTCTTCTTCTCGTTTCCCACTTCTGATTCCTCACTTGGAGAGGTTTTAGCTCTTGTTTAATGCCAACAGTCTTGGATGGTTTTTCAGCCACAACCCATCAGAAACACTCTGCACATCAGCAGTGGTAAATACTAGTTGAATGAATGGAAAAGGTGAACGAGAAGGAGGTGTGGTGAGCGGCAGGCACGGGGCCAGCAGCCGAGGGTCAGGAGAGTGCAACAGATTATAAAGCACACACGTTACCACACGGTGTGACAAGAGGCATTTATTGTGATGACGCTTGATTCTTGGGAACGGAAAGTGGAAGTGGACGCGGGCCTCTCACTGCTGTGGCCTCTCCCTTGCAGAGCACAGGCTAGTAGTTAACAGCCATCATCATCACCTCGTATAGTTACAAAAGTTTCTTTTCCCTCATTAGGAGAACTTTGGGGATCTCCTCTCTTAGCAGCTTTCAAAGGTACAGTGCAGCAGTGTTAATGATAGTCACCATGCTGTACATTGCATCCCCAGGACTGATTTATCTTGTAATAATAGGAAGTTTGTGCCTTTTGACCACCTTCATCCAATTCCCCCTCCTCCACACCCCACCCCTGGCAACCACCAATCTGATCTCTTTTTCTATGAGTTTGGTTTTTTAAGATTCCACATATAAGTGAGATCCTGCAGTATCTGTCTTTCTCTGTCTGACTTATTTCACTTGGCATAATGTCCTCAAGGTTAAGGGAATTTTTTTATTGGATCACTGCCCCCACCTCCCTCCTACCTTTGAGCTTCCTCACCTAGTGGAGGGAGGGGTCCAGGGACAAGGAGGGGAAATCTGTTTTACAATGTAAAACAGCTGCATGAGTTATTTTGGACGTGGGGTAAGTTATTTTGTAGTGTTTTCTGACATGGGAAGGAGTTAACCAGTAGATTGAGTAAGGAACAAAAGCAAAAACTGATTAATGTGAGAGAGAAGAGGAAAAAGCTCTAGGCAATGAGAATAGTGAATCTCGTTTGCACAGATTTGGGGTAAACGGATGGGCTGGGCCGGCTGCTGGCAGAGAGGCCAGTGTATGCATTCTGCCCTTGAAAGGACTGCCTGGGGTGTCAAGGGAAAACATTTAGGTGGTTTGTAGATTCCCCAGGAAACACAGAGTTTAGCCAAAGAGCACTGCTTCTCAGCCAGGACAATTTTGCCTGCTCCGAGGTATTTGGCAAAGTCTAGAGACATTTTAGTTGTCACAATTGGGGGTGTTGGTGGGAAACTAGCATCTAGTGGGAAGAGGCCAGAAAGATTGTTCTCAACCTCTTAACAATGCACAGGACAGCTCCTGATGGCAAAGAATGATCCAGCCCCGAACATCAACTGCCAGAACCCTGCTGTGGCGCACGTGGGTCCCCTATGTCCTGTCCCGAGTCATTGCCTGGGTACCTCTGCTTTAGTCAGGCCAGCTGTGCACCATTTCCCTCATCAAAATGTCTCACTGAATATTGTGCTGTATTAAAAATGAAAATTTAGCGGTATTTTTATGGTTAGATTATGAAAAAAAGACTTAAAATGTCCTCTGTATCCAAAAGCCCTCGTCAAAATGTTATTTATCATGAATCATACCGAAGCAAATAAGCAAACAATGTAATTTGCCTTTTGAAAGGAATTCAGAGTTGTGTGCCTCTGCGTGCGTGCGTGTGTTTGCGCATGCGTGCCTTTGCGTGTGTGTGTGTGTGTGTGTGTGTGTGCGTGCCTCTGCGTGTGCGCGTGCATGCGTGTGTGTGTGTGTGTGTGTGTGTGTGTTCCCTGAAGAGTAAACCTCCTCTGTTAGGAATTTACAGATATTCCACTTTTACATTAGTTTATAATCAAACCCAATGAAATAAAATAAAAACATAAATGTTTAGAATAACCATGCTTTTTAAAAAATGGTGGCTTTGTATTTTCTTTTCAGAGTGAAGTGGTCGAGGTCGATCTGTGTCTGAAAGCAGCACTCCACTGAACTTTGGGATGAGGAGAATTCATTCCGTCTTACAGAAGAGATCCTGTGAATTAACGTAGAAGGACTCACAGTGACTACAGGGCTGGAGACGGCCCTTTTTCTCCTGATTCTGCACAGTTAGAGTCTGGCACTACGTCCAGCAAAAAAGCACCCATGGCTGCCCCAGCTGGGTCCAGATGGGGCGGGGTGACCAGGCGGCGGGTGGACCTGCAGGGCCAGGTCGCTGCTGTTCTTGAAGCACTCTCTGCCTCCACCCACACGTGGACACCCTCTCTTCAGGGTAAGCGTGGCCTTTGAGGCAGGATCCCGCCAGCCTGAGCCCGTGGCGAGAGAACGGGGAGAGGCGAGGTGAGGGAGAGCCGAGCCAATCGCTCCCTGAAATTCTCCGTCCCACCCCGATGTCTGATCTACCTCCAAGCAAGGCTGTGAGGAAGAGGCAAGCATTTCACCAGATGTAAGCAGCATCGTCTGTGTCTCCTTCCATAGCCGCATATCTCAGCAAACTAGCCTTGGCACTCCATCCAATGTTATGTAGAGCTACAGAAATGAGGTGTGTGTTTCTTATTTCCCTTCTGTGTATGGTTCCTGCAACTCCTGAACACCTCTTACGGAAACACGGGTCCATGTTAGTTTTGAACACACGACTCTCATTTTGGATAGTTTCTCCATTTATATTTTCATTAACTTTCATCAGAGAATCATTAAGACTGCTTACCATCTGCTCCAGGTAGTACATGTTGGTTTTTGTTGTCCAGAGTCACTAGCCTTCCTGTAGGATTCAGTGTCTTCAGGCACTGATTGTGTATCTTATTGAAGATGGTTGTGAAACAGGAAGAACCACGCTCAGAAATAAACTGCTGGAAGTTTAACGTCAGATCCTTTTGGAGGGGTGAGTGTGGAGTGAACAAGAGCGACTCTATTGGTCGTCTACGGATATAGAATTACCTGTCATGAGGGAACAAGGTGTCTTGTTAGGAAAATGGCTTTGCTGGAGATTTCCAGGAGAGTTTTGTGGTCATGTAATGAGAGGTTCTCAGCCTCAGTATCTCAGTTAAATTGGCCCTGGGTGGACGTCAGGCTGGGGGCAGATGCGTGCCGGGATGTGTTGGAGTACGAGTCTCAGGCTAGATTTGCCTGGGGCTCTTTATGACCCAGGACTCTGCATAATGTGAATGTGCTTTGTTATTTAAATAAAAGATAACATTTATCATAAGTCGGTGTTTCATTTTGAGGATAGTTCCTCCAACTAGTGAAACAGGTGAATTTCCCTCCTTCCTCTTATTTTATATGTCAAACCTAAACCTTCATGTTTGTACTTTTTTTTTTTTTATTGCGGTACGCGGGCCTCTCACCGTTGGGGCCTCTCCCGTTGCGGAGCACAGGCTCCGGACGCGCAGGCTCAGGAGCCATGGCTCACGGGCCCAGCCGCTCCGCGGCATGTGGGATCTTCCCGGACCGGGGCACGAACCCGTGTCCCCTGCATCGGCAGGCGGACTCGCAACCACTGCGCCACCAGGGAAGCCCCATGTTTGTACTTTTAAGAAAATAATGAAGAACTTTATTTTTGCCTCCGCATTGCCACGTTGACCTCTGCTGCGTAGGGGTTGACTCTCCAGGGCCAGGATTTGGGTTGGCATGTTCTCGCAGTAAATGGTGTTGGAAGTGACCTTTTCATTTCCCCCAGGGCAGCTTCCCCTTCTGAATGAATAAGATTGAACTGGGCTGGCCTGTGTCTTCCTCTCCCTGTTCCTGTTGCCGGGGGAGCAGGGGAGCCGTATCTCCTCTCCACTTCCCCCCGGGGCTCCGCAGACAGGACCAGGTGTCTGAAGAGCCTGGGGCTGGAAGGAAGGGCTGTTTCCTGTCTGGAGGAAGGACGGGGTTTGGTTCTGATTTTCCCTTCTCTTTTGGAAACCACCAAGATGCAGGCACTTTGTCTTGGGTTCTGACCACTTGAAAGTCATAGAGAGGATTTTCCATTAGTTTGACTCTTCTGCCCAAATGGTGTGGAAAGAACGGAACTTTGTGACTAGAGCATTTTGAGGTGTTTGGGGGAAAATGGCACTTATATACTGTTGTGCTATAGGAGATGAATTGATTGGCCATCAGACATCTTCATGACGAGCATAATGAAGGTACATAAGAAGGTTTCAACGAATATCTGTGGTATCACTGAAAGGATTTTTTTGTTTTGTTTTGTTTTGTTTTTTTGGCCACACGGCTTGTGGGATCCTAGTTCCCCATCCAGGGATCTGACCCAGGCCCTCAGCAGTAGAAGAGCAGAGTCTTAACCACTGGACCACCAGGAAAGTCCCTCACTGAAGGATTTGAGAAAAAAAACTGGTCTTTTCTGGGAGTCACTTAGGTACAGGCAGAAAGGATAAGCCAGATCAGTGGAACCTGCCCCTCCTCCCATTACCAACAAAAATTCTAGCCATGTGGCCTATTCTTTTCTCCCTTTCAATTTAACTTAGTTCTGCAGATTTTTTAATGATCTGTGTTGCAAAAGGCTATAGAATATACCAATGAAGAAGAGGATGATAATAAGGAAAAAAGCCACTGGTCTTATGAGGGAGTCAGGCTCTGCACAGATGAAACAGGAAACAGCAGGAAAAAATAGGTGTTAAGAATAAATAAAGACAAACTGCAGGGTTGTGTGATGGTCAGAGAAAAGGGTGAAAAGTATAGTTTAATTGGAGAAGGCTTTGCCTAGGAAGTAGGACTGGAGCTGAACCTTGAAGCAATGGTGGGATTTGAATAAACAGATTTGTTTTCCTTTACACATGTTTGTGTCTTAGGATGAGCTGCATGTTTTCTCCTTTCCCCTTTAGATGTGGACTCTGGACATGGATTCTGCCCTATTCAGAGTCTGATTAGTGCTGAGAAAAATGGGAGAAATCTCTATGTCTTCCCTTCTCTGCTCCCATTACTGTTTCATGGTTTTAAAATAAGCTGATTCACACTATTACTGCATCGCTAGCAGCAATCTTTCCTTTATGATTAAAGTTCATTATCCTCTTAGTAACAGAAGGCAGCCCTCTCATCTTATAGTTAGGAAACCAAGGTCTGGAGAGGTGGAAGGACCAGCCCAGAATTCCACAGTGTTGGGGAGCAAAGTCCAGCCTAGTGGGCAACGACACATGATCAATGGCCTCCAACTGGTGGGCACCCCAGGGTCATGCTCAGTTCAGGCTTGGCTACCATCTGGGAATCCATGAGGAGCACAGGTGGTGAGGGAGAAGGGATGGGTTGAGAGCTGTGATTGTCAGACTGTACAAGACTCTCTGGGGTGATAACGACCACTCAACGCTTCACCCAGTGCCTCGCAAAGGAACCCTCTGTTAGGAAAGGGGGAGAGACTAACACAGATCCATTTAACAGTTGACAGAACCGAGGCACACTCAGATCAAGTGGCTTTCAAGTAGCTTTCTGAAATCAGTAGGTTGGCTTGGAAAAGAACAGAGTCAGATAAACGTAAACAGAATCTTCTTTTTCTCTGAAGGCTCCTGTGGAATCTTGGGCACTCAACTTCCCTGTTCTACATATGCCTTTCCATTCCTGAGCATAGTTGAAGCATCTGTCACCCAAGGTTGTCTTAAAAACGTGAGCATTTGTATATTTTTTTTTTTTTTTTTTTTTTTTTGTGGTATGCAGGCCTCTCACTTTTGTGGGCTCTCCCGTTGCGAAGCACAGGCTCCGGATGCGCAGGTCCAGCGGCCATGGCTCACGGGCCCAGCCGCTCCGCGGCATGTGGGATCCTCCCAGACCGGGGCACGAACCCGGTTCCCCTGCATCGGCAGGCGGACTCTCAACCACTGCGCCACCAGGGAAGCCCCAAAACGTGAGCATTTGAATTTATTTGTTGTCAACGGTAGGTTTTCCCGACCTATCTTTTGTCTTTTTCTTGTATCTCTCTTCTGTTCTATGTAAGAATTTATTCACAGACTAAGAGATTTTTTATAGCTACTAGTATGAACTTAAAGCAGAAACCACAAAGCCTGCAGATACTGCATAAAATATGCCTCTGTGAACTTAGGCTATGTATAGTTTTAAGATCAACATCAGGGAGGCGAATTTTCTGATTATATATGTGACTTAAGGGACCAATTTAAATCCTCAGTCTCAGTTTCTTATCAAGAACAGGAATTCTTTAACGTAGGGGTTGCATCCCCAGCCCCTTGAAATTGTATACAGATATTTATGTGTGTGTGTGTGCGTGTGTATGTGTGTGTGAATGTACATTGTCTGTAAGGAGGGTACCCTGCTTTCATCAGAAATCCTGAAATCTATGGAAAATAGATCAGCATTATATACAGCCCTAGTAGGTATTTCAAAGCACTCCCAAAGCGTTCTCCTGCTCAAAAATAATTCCCTTTCAGAATCCCTCTAAATTTCATTACAAGAATAATTTTCTTTGTTTAAGCATTTATACTTAACATGTTCTCTATAAAACATATTTGGGACAAGTAATTCTTTCATGGAGTAAGACTCAAACAACTACAACTTAGCATGTTGTACTAAGAATATTTAAACCAATCAACTTCCACAGTGGTCCAACGTCCAAGTGAAAAATCCCAGTGTAAACTCCAGCAATTTTGTGTTTCTGCCTCGCTAGAAGACTGCCAGGTGGCCCTGCATCACCAGGCACGTCAGCACATGTTTTTCTATAGACATCATAAAGAGTTTTGTATCCCTTTACTCTTTGATATCATTTGTTCAGAATCTGTGACAGATGATGTACATACATTGAACATAATCCTCCTGCTTATGGGTGATGGAACTGAGCCTCCAATCTACATGCTCAAGTTCTCAGAGGGAGGAAGAACGGGAACCAGGATTCGAATCATTGATTAGCTGACTCCAGTATCCACATTCTTTGCCCTAAGCCATGTTACATCTTGTACTGTATTCCCTGCTATCATGCATGTCTCCTTTTGAACTTGAGTGAATCCTGGCCAAAGGTCAAAGTTAGCATTCCATGTGGAAGAATTTTGCGAAAAATAGGAAGTTAGTGGAGTATAAGATATTAAGACGTGATTGGCTCTTAGATCAAGACCAGCAACTGGCTGAAGTCTCAGCAAACCTGTGTTGACACATCCAACCTTAAGCCACTGGATTTATCCCCGCTGGGCCCCTAGCACACTTTAAATAGCAAAATTATTTAACTTTGGTTCGGTTGGGGAACAAAACAGTAATTAAACTCATAATGCATCTACTGCTTATCTCAACAAACTTTTTACTATTTTAACACCCCTAAAATTAGGACAATAGCTATGGGTTAAATAAAACAGGAAGTTGAGAACACAGGTGTGCATATAGAAATAGTCTAATTTGCTAATTGTTCTTGCTCTCACCCTAATTTGTGGTTTAATATTTCCATATCATTTTATTGGTACTAGCTCTTACAGGTTACATCAATACCCAAACACACTTTTGTTTAGTTTATCTATAGTTATGATTATTTAAGGAAGGGGTCTGCAAGCTTTTTTTCTGAAAAGGGCCCCAAAATAAATATTTTTGGCTTTGCAGGACCCACAGTGTGCATCACAACCTTTCAATTCTCCTGAGGTTGAGAAGCCACAGACAGTACATAGACAAATGAGCGGGCTGTGGGCCAGTGACATTTTATTTACCAAAACAACGAGTCGGCCAGATTTGGCCTGTGGGCCATAGCGTGCTGACCCCTGTTTTAGGGGATAGGCATAATTGTAGAAACACTAAAAGAAAGATAAGGGAAAATAAATAATTGGGGCATAGGGAGAAATGCTCATTAGAGAAGAGGGGTGTGTGTGTGTGTGTGATTTTTCCAATGTGGACACTATTCATAGTTTATACATGGCATATTATTTAACACGTACATATACCCTGTAGTAGAGGCCCTTCTATGTAGTATATTAGAAGAGCACTGAATTGGAAGCCAGGAAATCAGGCTCTAAGTAAAGTTCTGCCACTCACTTGAAATGTTGTTTTGAGCTAGTTATCCTCTTTGAGCCAGAAGAAATAATGGGATTAAAGGATCTCTAATGATCTACCCTATCCTTCTCTGATGCTATGATTTTCCTAAGATTTCTAGGGAGAAATACAAAGTTAAAAAATATGGATTAAAAATATATAAAAAATATATAAAAACTTGGCCTGGAACTTACTAATTCAACCCATGTAACCAGCCACACCAAAAGAGCCAATGAGTCAAAGGATACTCTGCAAAGGACACTGCTTAGAGGTGTGGAGTAAGAGGAGCGCCACAGGTGCCTACCCGGAAGGCTATGAGTGAGGAGCTGGGTCTACACACATGTGTGGAATGAGGACGCCCCTTTGGGTGCACTTACTATGATGGGTGAAGCTTCCCTGTGACTTCAGAGGACAGTCATGTGGACATTTTATAGGAAGAACCTGAACAGAGGAGCAGGGGACCAGGGAGTTCTTCCCACCACTGAGTAGAATGGCCCATTTCTTAAAGCCACTTAGAACCAAAGATGGTCACTTCCTTCTCAAAGAGTGGGTGCTTGGGATAGTTGCTTGATCTTTGGATGTTGGACATTGAGAAGGATCTAGGAGGCCCTGAGGCTTGCAAACTACATTCTCCAGCGACCCCTATAGAAAGGGCCGTTGTGTGTGTGTTGAGGGGGAGATAAGCTGAAAGGGCTTTGTGCCCCATGCCTGCTTCAACCAGAGCTCCCCATCCCTGGCTTTTATTTGCTGGTGTTAAGTGCTGATGCAATCACTTCATTAGAAATGAGAAGATTGAGCCTGAGAAGGGGGCATAAGTGGATGTGGCTATATCAGGGAGTCAGAGAAGATTCTACTGGGCATGAGAAGTTTATATTCATCTCCTGGGGAGGACGGATGCCTAGGGGCGGAAGGTACACGAAGAAGCGAATACTCAGTCCCGTTTCCGCCCAGCGACTCTCTGGGTCTCTCAGCCTTGAGGGAAACGTTCTCATAGCACTCCTCAGCAGAGTTCCCTGATGGCCTTTTCCCGAGGACGCTGTGGTTGATGAGGGTGTAACACAGATCCTCCGAGGAGCCCTGGTCAACATTCTCCTGCTGGTCAAAGGACAGCCATCATCAAGACCTGGCCTCTTGCCATTCCCTTTATACTTCGTCTCAACAGAGTTTCAGCCTTGGGCAAAGTCTGTCTTCCACGGCTGCTTCCCTTCCATCTCTTTTGTCTGGTTTTCCTAAATGGCTGCCCCAGCCCAACCACTAGTCCAAGCTGCCAGAGTTCTCATGCTGCTCAGAGAACTCAGCCTACTCAGGCATGCATTCTCTGCCCCATGTCCCAAAGTGACCCCAGACCACACTATGTAATTCCCAAAGTCTCAGGACCCTGAGGCTGCTCATTCTTATATAAGAGAACAATCTGAAGACACCTTATAGTGCTTGGGTTATGATATTTAACCACCCATTCTAGAGATATCTGCATTATTAAAAAGAGAATCCACTTAAGAGAAGGTCTCATTCAGTGAAATCTCAGGAGATAAAAAGCAAAACAGCAAGGTACAGGAGAAAGAGCATGGATTTGGGAGTGAGACTTGTTTTTGAATCATGCCCCTGCCATCTTGTCAGCTGTCTGGCTTTGAAGGAACATCACTTAATGTCTCAGTTTTCTCATCTGTAAAATGGGTAGGAAAATAATAGTACAAGTCTTATAGGGTTGTTGTGACAGTTACATGAGACGATGCATGTGAAGCGCTCAGCCCACTGCATGGCATAAACCAAGTACTCAATAAATATTAGTTCCTTTCGATAAACTGTGCAACAGAGATGGCTGTTGCTTCTGCTGTCAGGTTCTGCATGTGTCCCTGGGCTCACAAGCACTGGTGTCTAAAGAATTCAATATTAATGTCAGAAGGGGTCTTGGAGGTCTTCTCCTGCTATCTGAGGTGTCTGCATTTCTACTGTCATCTCAGAAAAAGTCTCAGAAATGTTTGCATTACCTGAATGGGAGCAGATGATGTTTCTTCATCTGGAGAAAGAAAATACACTTAATGAATTTCAGGTCATGGGGAGATTTCTGGGAGGGGAGGAGAGGAGCACTGAAAGATAAGCAACCAGAGAGCCAAGGAACAGCAGGGGTAGTCTTCCTCAAGCTATCCTGATCTTCAACACACCCCTAGGGAGTGACAGGGCCATCTAGACAAGAAACAGCCAGAGCTGTGCTGAGACGCTGAGTGGAGGGAAACACATTCAGTGGGTCTTTGGATAGGAAATCACACTTCCCTCCCTTCCTCACTCCTTTCCTTCTCTGTCCTTCCTTACCTAAAATTTGTTGCATGTCTACCCTGTACCAGGAACTGGAGAGACAAAGAAGAATCAGACAGTCCCTGTCCTCAAGGGGCTCACAGGCATGCATAGGAGGCAGACAAGGACCTAAGAGAGATCCACAATGCAGAGGAAAGCTGTCATTTCTACTGTAGGTGGCAGGGGATGATGGCAGTGTGGAAGCTGGTGCTCAAGGAAAGCTTTACAGAGAAACTCTTAAACTGAACATTCCCATTTTTGAGACTGCTGGCAGAAACAAACATAAGCAGACCAATTTTTCAAAAGCCAGTGTACTTAAAACCAGGTGGCTCTGGACACTCAGCAAAGAGGCAAACACAGTAGCTCAATAAGTAAACATGAGAATTCACAAAGAAGCCTCATGATATCACCCTACGTGGGAGGTGGCTGTGCTGAAGCAGGCCACCTTGCTGTGTAAAGATTTATATTCCCTCAGTACTAACATTCCAGATTCTCACATCTCTATAAATTCCCCTGGCTATCTAGGACTTCCGTGACTATCACTGCAAGAAAAGGGTCTGTGGGGATCCAAGATGGTGGCATAGGAAGACCCTACAATCAGCACCTCCCATGAACACACCAAATCTATACCTACATATAGAGCAATTCTTTCTAAAGAAGAACTGAGGGCTGACTGAACAGCTTTGCACAATAAATGACAGAAGGACCAAATAGAGATGGGTAGGAGAGACGGTATGGACAGGAACCCCGTCCTTGATACAGCAACCTGCAGGAGGGAGGGGTATCACTGAGGGGCCCATGCATACATTCACATCCCCCTGCCGTGTGGGGCACAGCAATAAGAATAGTGGTTTAAAGGCACCTAGACTCTATGTGAAGAAATCCATTTACTACCCTTAGAGCATCTGCCAAATGGGCAGGGAACTACTGGAACACTCCTCAGGTTCAAAGGCACTGGAGAGCACCATTTTTTGCATTCCTCCTTCACCTTGATAGCACAGATGGGAACATAGTCCAGGTGCTCCAGCCAGGCTGCCAAGATTGCTCCTGCATGCTTCAGGCCCACAGAAGCTCCAGCCATCCCCCAAAAGCAACACCAAGGGGGGTGCACTCTGGCTCTCCACCCCCGACTCCTACCCCAGCTCCAGCCATCCCACCAAAGCTGCCCAGCACATACAGTCTACACAGAGGCTACTCCTGCACAAGGCCATGACTGCAAGACTGGGAGAGGTAGCTGTTTTGACTAATTCATAGAAACAAACACAGGAGATCAAACAAAACGAGGAGACAGAGGAATGTTCCAAATGAAAGAACAAAATCACCCCCCAGATACAAACCCTAATGAAATGAAGATAAGTCATTTACCGGATAGAGTTCAAAATAATGATCATAAAGATGCTGACCAAACTCAGGAGAAGAATGGAGGAACACAGTGAAAACCTCCACAGGGAATTAGAAAATGTAAGAAAGAAAACCAGTCGGAGATGAAGAATACTATGACTGGAATGAAAAATTCACTAGAGGGAATCAACAACAGATTAGATGATACAGAGGAAAGGATCAGTGATCAGAAGACAGAAGAGTGGAAATCACCCAATCACAGACATCCAGGTCCAGGAAGCAACAAGATGAACCCAAAGAGATCCACACCAAGACATATCATAATTAAAATGGCAAAAGTTAAAGATAAAGAGAGAAAAGGCAGCAAGCAAAAACAGCAAGTCACATCAAGGGAGCTCTTATAAGACTATCAGCTGATTTTTTAGCAGAAACTTTGCAGCCCAGAGGGGAGAGGCATGATATATTTAAAGTGCTGAAAGGAAAAACCTTAACAACCCAAGAAAACTCTACCCAGCAAGGTTATTATTCAGAATTGAAGGAGAGGTAAAATTTCCCAGACAAGCAAAAACCAAAGGAGTTTATCACCATCAGACTGGCCTTACAGGAAATGTTTAAGAGTCTTCTTTAAGCAGAAAATAAAAGATTATAACTAAAAATAAGACTATATGAAAGAAAATATCTCACTGGTAAAGGCAAATATATATTAAAGCCAGTGGAACAGCCGGTTAAGAAGCTAGTATGAAGGTTAAAAGACCAAAGTAGAGGGCTTCCCTGGTGGCGCAGTGGTTGCACGTCCACCTGCCGATGCAGGGGAACCGGGTTCGCGCCCCGGTCTGGGAGGATCCCACATGCCGCGGAGCAGCTGGGCCCGTGAGCCATGGCCCCTGGGCCTGCGCGTCCGGAGCCTGTGCTCCGCAACGGGAGAGGCCGCAGCAGAGGGAGGCCCGCATACCACAAAAAAAAAAAAAAGACCAAAGTAGTAAAATCGACTGTAACTACAATAAGAAGTTAAGGGATACACAGAATAAAAATGTGAAATATGATGACAATAACATAAACAGGTGGGGGGCAGTAAAAATGTAGTGTTTTTGGAATGCATTCAAACTTAAGTAGCTATCAGCTTAAAACGAACTGATACACACACACACACACACACACACACAATCACAAGCGACAACTACAAGTAAACCAACAAACTGGACAATCTAAAAGAGATGGATAATTCCTAGAAACATCCAATCTTCCAAGACTGATTCAGAAAGAAATAGAAAAAAATGAACAGACCAATTACTAGTATCAGTAGAATCAGTAATCAAAAAACTCCCAACAAAAAAAAGTTTAGGGTGAGACTGCTTCACAGGTGAATTCTACCAAACATTTAAAGAAGAGTTAATACCTAGTCTTCTCAAACTCTTCCAAAATATTGAATGCTTCCATGCTCATTTTACAAGGCCTGCATTACCCTGATACCAAAACCAGACAGACACCACAGAAAAAAAAAAGTACAGGCCAATATCGCTGATGAACTTAGATGCAAAAATACTCAACAAAATATTAACAAACTAAATTCAACAATACATCAAAAGGATCATACACTGTGGTCAAGTGGAATTTATTCCAGGGATGCAAGGATAATTCGATATCCACAAATCAATCAATGTGATACACCACATTAACAAAATGAAGGATAAAAATCGTATGATCACCTCAATAGATGCAGACAAAGCATTTGACAAAATTTAACATCTATTTATGATAAAAACTCTCAACAAACTGAATATAGAGGGAATATACCTCAGCATAAAGGCCATATACATCAAGCTCACAGCAACATCATGCTCGATGATGAGAAGCTGAAATCTTTTCCTTTAAGATCAGAAACAAGACAAGTATGCCCAACACTCACCACTTTTATTCAACATAATATTGGAAGTCTAGCCCCAGCAACCAGACAGAAAAAAGAGATAAAGGGCATGCAAATTAGAAGGGAAAAAGTAAAACTGTCACTCTTTGCAGATGATATAATACTATATATAGAAAACCCTAAAGATGCCACCAAAAAACTATTAGAACTAATAAATTCAGTAAAGTTGCAGGATACAAAATTAACATACAGAAATCTGTTGTATTTCTATACATTAGTAGCAAACTATCAGAAAGAGAATTAAGAAAACAATCCTATTTACAATTGTATCAAGAAGAATAAAATACCTAGAATACATCTAACCCAGGAGGTAAAAGACTTGTACTCTGAAAACTATAAGACATAGATGAAAGAAATTGAAGACCACGCACAAAAAATGGAAAGATATATTGTGCTCATGGATTGGAAAAACTAATACTGTTTTTCACAGAACTTGAATAAATGATCCTTAAGTTTGTATGAAACCTCAAAAGATGCAGAATAGCCGAGCAGTCTTGAGAAAAGCAAAGCAAAGCTGGAGGTATCATGCTTGGTGATTTCAAACTATATTACACTACTATAGTATGCTATTACTATAGTAGTACTATGGTACAAATACTATACTACTATACTGGATATTAATTAAAAAAAACAAATAACAGCTGTTGTCAAGGATGTGGAGGAATCGGAATTTTCTGCACTGTTGGTGGGATTGTAACTTGCTGCAACCTCTATGGAAAACAGTATGGAGTTTCCTCAAAAAATTAAATATACAACTACCATACGATCCAGCAATTCCACTTCTGAGTATTGATCTGAAGAAAACAAAAGAACTAATTTGAAAAGATATATGCACCCCAATGTTCATTGCAGCATTATTTACAACAGCCAAGACAGGGAAGCAACCTAAGTGTCCCTCAGTAGATGAATGGATAAAGAAGATGTGGTATATGTATATACAATGAAATATTACTCAGCCATAAAGAGAATGAAATCTTGCCATTTGCAGCAACATGGATGAATCTAGAGGGTATTATGCTGAGTTAAATAAGTCAGACAGAGAAAGAAAAATATTGTATAATTTCACTTATATGTAGAATCTGAAAAACAAAACAAACGAACAAACATAAAATAGAAACAGACTCATAGATACTGAGGACAAACCGGTGGTTACCAGAGGGGAGGGGACGGGGGTGAGTTAATAGGTGACGGAGATTAAGAGGTACAAACATCCAGTTATAAAATAAGTCATGAGAACATAATATGAAGTATAGGGAATATTGTGAATAGTACTATAATAATTCTGTATGGTGATGGTGTATTATATATATTTGATATATATGGTATATATATCAAATCACTACGTTGTGCACCTGAAACTAGTATAACGTAAGTCAATAACTTCAATAAAATTTTAAAAGAGAAAAGGGTCTGTGAGTTTCAGCATTAGAGGTCTTATTTCTACCGTTAGAGGTCTACTTCTATTTCTGTTTCGCTGTGATGGAGATTGGGGTTTCCTGCATCCACAATTCCCCTGGGTGAAAAGGCTAGGGGTGGGAGGGCTGTATGACTTATTTACATGCCAGTAGGGCTCATTTTTCAGAGTCAGAGTGAATGAACTAGGCTCTCCTCTTTAAACCCAGGAAGGCAAAGGCAAAACTCATTTGTTTTTCTTCTTTAGAAACGTTGTGGCCTGTCCCCTGTACTTCCTTTGCTTCCCCCCTTACACGTGACACTTCACCACCCTCTCCTTCAAATGCTTTTCTTACCTTAACTTTAGCCCTGTTCAGTCACCAGGGACCGTTGCATCAGCCTCCTAAGTGGTCTTCCAGCATCCGCTCTTTTTGCCACTTCCTCCTACAATCTGTTCTCTGAACAGCAAACTGGGTGATGTCTTTAATGCAAATGTGGTCATACTTGGCCCTTGTTTAAAGCCTTTCAGCGCCTCCTGTAGCTCTCAAGACAAAAACCCTAACCCTAGACTTGAGCCCAAGGCCCTGCCCCTCCTCTGTGCTCTCTGTGCCCACACTGGCCTCCTTGCAGTTCCTTACATGTGCCTCACACCTCCACCTTTTGCTTTTATTGTTCCCATTTAACTCCTTCAGCCTGCAGACCTCGGGAAATAACAGAAGGCTATGGAGATCGATAAGCCGGTTCTTGCCTCAATGAGCTCCCAATTTAGTGGAGAAAAAGAGACACGCAATTGAACAAATTGCAGCAAATGTGTGAGTGTTATACTAGAAATATGCCCAAGGAGCTTTGGGAACAGAGGGAAGGGGCAGCTTGGAAACCTAAGTCTGTCAAAAGTAAAAATGATGTGAAAGCAATGACTTACTTTGCTTTGGGGAGTCTTGTCTCACTTTTAAAATGTGCACTTTTTTCCTATAAAAGAAAAGGAAATCGGTTGTTTTAATATTCAGAAACTCTCGAAGGGAGTTACACTCAACTATGAAAACTTATGCTTAACTCATTTGCTAAAGTTATAAGCCTCTTATAATACCTCCTTCAGCCAGAGAAATAAGAGGATAGGAAAAAGAAAAAATTAAAGATAAGACCGAATAGAAATCTACACATTTGTGTTTCTCTCTCTCCCTTTTTCTCCTTCCTCCTCCTTTTTCTGAGGCTGGTATGGAATTGATTTATAGATGGAGAACTATGGTTATGTTATACATAACTTTTTTTTTTTTTTATTGGCTGCGTTGGGTTTTCGTTGCTGTGCATGGGCTTTCTCTAGCTGCGGCGAGCGGGGGCTACTCTTTGTTGCCGTGCGCGGGCTTCTCATTGCGGTGGCTTCTCGTGTTGCAGAGCACGGGCTCTAGAGCGCAGGCTCAGTAGTTGTGGTGCACGGGCTTAGCTGCTCTGCAGCATGTGGAGTCTTCCAGGACCAGGGCTCGAACCCGTGTCCCCTGCATTGGCAGGTGGATTCTTAACCACTGCGCCACCAGGGAAGTCCCCTCTACATAACTTTTTGGAGAGTATTTTTCTGACAAAATTTCAATTTCTTTTATATCAAGGAGCCATTGTTATATCCAATCCCAACCTCAATCTCAATCTATGATATCCAAACAAACAAGCAAGCAAGCAATCAAACACCTCCCGTATGAGCACAGAGGTGACTGCACTGTACTGATGACCCTCGGAAAAACACAGTATAAATATAATGGCAGCCAGTTATCATCACAGGAGACAAAGACAACATCTGCTCTAAGGAGAATGACCATATGTCCTGGTTTACACAGACAGTTTAGTTAATGTTGTTATCAATCATATAGTGACACTTAACTATTTTTAGCCTCCTTTTCACTCACAAAAGTTTCCCAGTTTGGACAATGAATTATATGGTCACCCTGGCTATGTGTTCTCTGTGCAAGGGACAGAAATGCATGCTTCTGCCCCAGGTAGACGCTGGGATTTGCAGTGTGATTAAGGGGCCTTTCTCTACATTGATAGCCAGTTTCATCCTTGCTTCTGAGGCTTTCCCGTTTGAAGAGTGTGTAACCACCCATGAGACTGTTGTTCCTGTTTCTCACCAAACTCGAAGCGTCACTTCCCTGACTGACTCTCAGATGATGGTGCCTGGGCTAGTGCCCAGCCTCCACTGTGGCCACAGACAGTGGGTAAATCACAGGTAACTTACAGCAAATACCACATTGAAACTACGTTTATAGGGAAATAACCCCTGAAAACAGTTCTCCACTCACCATGGAAGGCAGAAACAACCGTCAGCGATGTGGCAGTCCCAGCATCTAAAATACCCAAGAGATGACACAAATCACAAGTTTAGTATCTGCAGCTTTGTTAGGGTGACTCTCTTCCCTTTGTCATTTCTGTGAAAACCTCCCTTTTTTTTTTCTCCCCCAAGAGAATACTCATTCTAGGTGACTTGGACACATCTGTCATCCTAGAATGGCTTTGCCCTCCCAGGACATTAGCTGGACCTTTGGAAATATGACATTATCAACTCCTAATCAGAGAAGGAACTTTCTGCTGTGTTCCCAGCAAAGGAAAAAAGGCTTGCTTATCTACAATTCCAGCAATTTATGTGGCCTCTTGTGATGAAGGACACACAGAGTTATCTCCAGGAAATCAAAGTAAAACTGTGTGGACATTTGAGAAATTTCTTCTAGGCACCGATTAGGCAATATTTACATAGGATCCCGCTGTACTCTGAATTTCTCCTATTTACACTCTATTATAATTTTCTGCTCACTTGTTTATATTCTACACTAGAAGGTGAGTTTCACAAGGTTGGGGACCATATTTGCCTGTTCACCATGGTGTAGATTACCAGCATATGCCACAGTGTCTGGCACATAGTAAATATATTTTCAATAAGTATTTGATAAATGAAGGAGTGGCTAAGAACAGAGCAAACTCTAACTGGCTCAGATCATCAGATCTGCCTTATTGACCTCAAGGTATAGCTATATAAACAGGACTTGTTATCTCTTTATTTATTTATTTATTTTTTTGGTGGTACACGGGCCTCTCACTGTTGTGGCCTCTCCCGTTGCGGAGCACAGGCTCCGGACGCACAGGCCCAGCGGCCATGGCTCACGGGCCCAGCCGCTCCGCGGCATGTGGGATCTTCCCGGACCGGGGCACGAACCCGTGGTCCCCTGCATCGGCAGGCGGATTCTCAACCACTGCGCCACCAGGGAAGCCCTTGTTATCTCTTTAATAGCAGAAAGGCTCAGGGTCTCTCTGCAGTCAGACATTGAGGCTAAGTCTGGGCATCTTTCTGAACTGAGGCATAGTTAACTACCTACACAGTTGACTGGGAAAGGCCTTTATAAAGTACTGCGTGTGCCAGTAACACTATGTAAAAATGTTTGGAAAACACCATCCAAAAATATCTCCCCCAGGGCTTCCCTGGTGGTGCAGTGGTTGCGCGTCCGCCTGCCGATGCAGGGGAACCGGGTTCGCGCCCCGGTCTGGGAGGATCCCACATA
>NC_041214.2:101699544-101713353 GCF_002837175.3 Physeter macrocephalus | reverse complement strand
AAAAAAAAAAAAAAAAAAAACACAAAAATATCTCCCCCAGTGAGCTTTTTCAGGGAGTTCCCTTGGAAAGGGCAGTGGAAGAGAGGCTGCTGCACTTGAGCTTGGCTGTGGGCACCAGCGTGCTGAGTCTTCTGACAGCTTCTGGGGTCTGTGTACCATTAGAGCCTTTGGGGCTGAGAGGTATGGCTGTAGTTCTTCCTCCTCTTCAGGCTTCGTTCAGGGTTCTTTAGCCCATTTGCTTATATCTCCTATTTCTGCCATTAAAGAAACACTGGAAGGAAACCACTAAATCACACTCATGCTAAGAAATCAGGTTCGCTGAGGAGATACGGGAGTGAGATGAAAGGAGATGATTAATTTTGCATTACTGGATCAATATCTCTGGACTCCCCGAGCCACAGTTTCTTTATGTATAAAATGAGGATACTTATACTGCTTACTTCATGGAGTTGTAAGGGTCACATAAAGTCAAATATGCACAAAAGCTATTTTCAAACTAACTGTTTCCCCCGGTCAGCTTTTCTGCAATATATTCTTGCATTTCAGTTTGGAATTTTGGTCTGGGGTAGGTTCAGGCTATGTGCCAGCAATTCCAGGTTCCTGTCTCCAAAGCTTCCCTGGCTCCAGTCTGCCCAGTCTCTCCCTTGTTCTAATGCCCATGGCCCTTCCAGTCTGTTTCATCCTTTGGACTGTATACTTTAACCTAGGTCCGATGATACACCCCAAATATTTGATCCTTAATTTGCACCGAAGAAAAGCACCCTGTTGGGGGGATGTCTGTGTAGGCTTTGGCTGTATAGTTGCTTTTTAACTGATACTCTTTCAAAAGCTTCTTCTGAAACCATGGGGAAAGTGTAGATAACTCTTCAAGCCACAGAACAACTGGCTTTGCCACACTTCGGGATTCTTGGATTCAGGGACACTCTTCCATATGTTAGCAATTCCCTGACACTCAAAAGGCCTGATCAGAAAGGATTGATGAGGAAGACTTTGTTTAAGAGCATCACGGTAATCACAAGTGTCTCTCTGCACAGCCCTTTCAACAATTGTAGCCATGTGGAGGATGTGGTTACCTCAGAAATAGAAACTCAGCTTAAAGTGAAATGGCCAGGATGCAGCTGGAGCAGAAAGGTACATGAAATCGACAAAGAGACAACAGGAAATAAGGGTCTTCTTTCTAGCTGCTAGGAGTTACACTAGATTCCTAGCAAAATGGCACGTCTTCTGTCCAAGGTTTCAGAGTGTTTTTGTCTTTTGTCTTGTCTTCACGTTTACTATCATTACAACTGCTGCTGCGTCTAAGCAGCGTCCTCTGTTGGGGCGTATGTGAAGTCCAGGACCTGACAGACTTCATTCCTCACAGGCAAAGCCTGGGAGAAGTTTTGTTGGATTTGTTCTCACCTGGATGTTCTCTGTTTGGGGCTTTGATTTCTCAGATTCCAGGGTGTGTCTTGAGAGATCTGCTGCCACCCAAAACTCAACATATCAAGAATGAGCTAAGTCTTTTCTTTCCAGGCTTCCCACCTAGCTTGATACTTTCTCCAGCTTTCTTCATTTCTGCTATTTGTGTGTAACCCCAGAATTGCCTCCGCTTCCTCTTGTTGCCCTCCCATCTGTTAATACGCCCTTCTAAAGCATATACCTCAATCTGTCCTTGATTTGACCTCCCCTCCATTGCCATAGAACAGCCCTCACAACGTTCTCCAACAACTGCCATACACCACCAGGCCCCAATCATTTGTTCCCAAATGTCCAGACAGGCTCATGACAACTGCAAGAATATCAGTGTACAGAGAGGCTTATCCGCTCTATGCAGTTTCAGGGACTGTACACAGGAACCGAGAAGGGCACTGGCCTTGTCTCATGTAAATTGCAATTTTCACAGAAAGCACCAAGGCAGAGAACATGGGATAAAAGGGAAGGAAAGAATTAAATAAAGAAAATAAATTGGCTCATTGTTTGGGTTGGGTTTCTGTATAACTATCTTTTTATTTGTGGGGAGTTTAGGGTATAGAGAAAAAGAAACTAAAAATTAAACACAATTTACTATGTGCTTACTATATATATATACACACACATATATATATGCACACACACTATAAATGCTACTTACTATTATATATATATTACTTACTATACATACTACTTCCTAAATGTAAATAACATATACATTTCCTATGTTATATTTCACTTAATCCCAGAATAAATCCATGAGGTAGATATTATGATTCTATGTCTTACCCATGAAGAAATTGAGGTTAAAAAATTTATGCAACTTGTCTGAGGACAAGTGGGAATAAGTGGGAGAAGCTGAGTTTGCTTCTGGCAGATTCATCCTCTGAAACTCTGAGCTCCTCTCATGAAGGGAATCGGTGCCATTCTGCCTGATGGTGGGAATTTCCCTGCTTTCTGTAACAAATTTGATCTGGAGAGACATGGTGGAGTGTGCTGACTGGATGATAACCAGGTGGTAAAGGTGAAGTTGAAAATCAGATCCAAGTAAATATAAGACTTTTGAGTATATTAAGGAAGACATTTTAATTCAGCATAGAAATGAAGATGCTGGGCCGAGTAACTATGTAGAAAATATGTATTTCTATCTGACACCATATAATGAATGTATGATGCTAAATGTAAAGCAATAAAACTATGAAAATTATACTGTAGATTTGTCTTATTTTGGGATGGGGAAATAATTTTAAGCATAAATTGGTAGAAACCAAAAAGCTTTCTAGATTTAATTCAATTATGTTTAAATATATAAGAAAAACATAAAAATTCTGTATGGCACAAGACACTCAGATTGGACAAAAATATTTTTGGTAATATTTATGAGAAAGGGCTAATTTCTTCAAAGTAAAAATAGCTTTTACAATCAATAAAACAAAGTAGACCGAAATCTAAAACAAAAGCGGGCAAAACGCATATTAGCTCTTCACAGATGAAAAAATACACATCTCTGATAAATATAGACAGTAAAATAAAGGTAACGCTTCTAATGTTATAAGTAGTTATAACTGTGACTTCCCAGTTTATTTTCTTGTTTATGCTTTATTCCCCAATTTCTTTTACAACTAACATGTATTAATGTCACAATCCTTCACTGCCTCTCCAAAGTTCTAAAATACAAAATTACAAATGTAACATCAATCATAACTTTCTCAGTCACATCATATCTGTATTTTGTTTTATTTTTCTTTTCAAGACAGTATTTATTTAGGTTTCCAATCATTCATTCGGTGTTTATTGAGTGCCTACTATATGCCAGAAACAATGTTAGGAAACAGAAATTCAAAGATGAATAAGAAACAGTCTCTACTTTTGAGGACCTCACATCCAGACATAAAAATAGGGACTTATAATCTAATAGAAGAATGCTAGAGTTTCAGACTGAGGGTTGTGAGGATCTGAGGAGGAGAAGTCCCAGACAACACTGACCTTCAGGGAAGGCCGGGAGACATTCCTCGGGTTCACCAAGCCTCCTTTTGGCAGGTGGCTTTTTGGATTCTATGTTCTAGCTCTCAATGGCATGAACTGAGCTCTGGGACACCAAACACAGTCCTGTAAAGACCACCCCCCAACTCCCCAGCTAGCTCATTTTCTCCAAACCACCTCACTTTGTACCATAGGAATTCCCTTGTTTTGGGTGGTACTAATTTTTACAATGGCTGCTTTGACATTAATGAAGATGATGGTCCAAAAAAATAATATCTTCTAATTATTGAACCCTACTCTGTATCAGGTACTATGCTAACATCACACACACTAGAACCCTCCAGCATAGGTATTGTGTTATTATTTCCAGTTATCATTAGGAAACTGAGGCCCAGAAAAGTTAAGCCAAGTTCTCTACCAATTTCAATGACCTCGGCTTACCTGTTGCAGGGAATGTGCACCAGGTAAGGTCTTATCTATCCGGAAGCTTGCTGTTTATTTCGAACTTTAATAGTGACTGAAAGGGTGGTGGTGTCTTTAACCTCAGAAGAGCATACCCTCCAGGCCCCCAGAAAGTTGTTCCATTTCTTAGGGGGTAGTCTATTGCACAGAACTTCCTTGATAAAGTCTTGCCTTTCACCTGTCCTCCACCAGCTGCTCACTGTGATTCTGGGGAGAAGGCCAACCTATAAGGAATTGAACGTGTTCTCTGGCACGTAGTAGGCACTTCATTCTTGTCAGTCCCTTACCCAATTGCTTTCTCCCCAAGAATAGACCTCTTTTTCTCTTTCTGGCTACATTGCCTAGACCCATCTCCTCTGCTCCCCATTAGGGAGTCTGGGCTCACCTGTTTTCCCTCAGCAGAGAGTTCCCCATCCTCTCAGTCCTCTTGGTGCCTTCCCCTCGTCTTGCCCTGTGTTCTGACAAGGGCTGCTCCTGACTTAGAGACAGGGCTGTGTTGCTTGGCCACCAGGGCAGAGAGAGCTGAGAGGAGAGTATCCCTTTGCAGAAGAGAGGAGGAGCCTGCGGGGAGGAGATTCAGAAGTGCACACATGCACAACTTCCTAAAATGTCAGAGGCTGAACCAACTGGGTTATTGCCCTTAACCAGAAGTCGTTAGTTAATGAGAGTTTTGAACAAATGGGGAAGCCCTGTCTGCAATTGTAAACAGGCAATGGGGGTTTTTCACCGCAGATGCCTGAACTTATTAAAGCACTTTGTAGTCCTAGAAACATCAGATGGGGGGAGCTTTGTTTTAAAACAAAAAAGCTTAAAAATCAAGCCATAAACCAGTGGAAAATATTAGCAAAACATACATCTGGTAAAAAGATTTTTATCCAAAGTGTGTAAAGAACTCTCAAAACTTACTGAGAATAGAACAAACATCAAATAACAAAATAGGGAAAATATTTGAACAGATACTTCATCAAAGAAAATATACAGATGTCAAACAAATTCATGAAAAGATGCTCAACACCATAGTCATTAGGGGTGTAATAATGTAAATCAAAACTACAATGCAATACTTTTGCACATCCATTAGAATGGATAACATTGAAAACAAAAACAAAAACTGATAATACCAAGTGCTGACAAGGGAAGTGGAGCATCTAGAAGTCTCACATACTGCAGATGGGAAGCAATATGGTATAGCCTCTTTGGAAAAGAGTATGGCAGTTTCTTATAAAGTTAAACATAGCCTTACCACACAACCTAGCAACCCCACTCTTAGGCATTTACCCAAGAGAAATAAAAAATTAAGATGTCTAAGAACCTGCATGTGTATGTTTATAGCTGCTTTACTCATAATTGCCAAAAAAAACCCCCAAAACAAAACAGAAGAAAACCCCTGGAAATAACCCAGATAATCTCAAGTAGTGAATGACTAAACAAACTATGTCACATCCACACGATGGGATTCTGCCCAGTAATAAAATGGAATGGACTACTAATATATACAACAACATAGATGATTCTCAAATGCATTATGCTGAGTGGAAGAATCCAGATTTAATATCTACCTTTTGTGACATTCAGGATGAGGCAAAACTGTAGGGACAGAAAACACATCAGTGATGGACAGAGAAGGGGTAGGAGAAGGTTTGATCTTCAAGGATCAGGAGGGAATTTTTTTGTTATTGTTCTGTATCTTGTTGTGGTGGTGACTTACATGACTGTATGCATTTCTCATAATTCATAGAGCTGTATACCAAAAAGCATGCATTCTACTATAGGTAAATTATCTCAACAGAAAGAAAGGTTAAAAAATGAAAGAAATTAACTTGGGGACAGGAATTACAGATTTTTAAAATTATTCTTATAGGTGATGGTTGGTTCAAGTTTGGCCACTCATTTGTTCCTTCATTCCTTCAACAAGTATATGCTGAGCACCTACTGTAGGCTGGGCACTGTGGGTTTAGTGGTGAACAAAGCAGATACAGGCCTGCCCTCATGGAGCTCCTTGAAATGAAATGAAACAAAGTGCAAAAGGCCTTACTGCTTGTCCTGGTGTAATGGAGAGGTCATACCTGCAACAGGCAGGGCAGCGTGGGGAAGCAGCTTAGAAGAAACCATGTTAGAGAAGATGGGGTACTAGTTGTGCAACACCAGACCCATCACACATCACTCTTGCCCCCGTTGCTGCTCTCCAGACGTCAGGCTGTCTATGTGGGGGGTTTCCAGGAGCACTTTTTGACAAATGGGCTGAGAGGTGGACAACACTTGCCTAGGAGGACAAAGTATTCTGGAGTGAGTAGGGCTTGTGAGAGGGGAAGGAGCGTTATGCCAGTCTAGGAGGGCTCAATGCATGAAGTAAAATATATTATGATTTATAACATTTTAGTCCTGCAAGAGAAAATACAAATGAAAGATAAGAGCCTATTTCTCTCTGTTGAAAATAAGGGAAGAGACCTTTTCCCCTCCCTCTTTTTAGAGCATTTATTTTAGAAAACTTGTAAGTTCTTTCTCTCCATCTTTAAAATACATGTAAATCTTTTAAAAATTGAATAAACAATCCAGGAACATTTCCCCTGGGACCTGGGGCCCATCTTTTTGAAATGCAATCACAAGGAAGATAAGGCCCTTATCTCCCAGTTTTCCTGGGAGAATAGGAACCAAACTTCAGCTGGCCCTTGGCTCCAAATTTCAAACCTACCTACAGGCAAAAGGATAAGAAGAAAATTTCTCTTTTAAGGACAATCAGCAAACATATTACCAAATGCATTTAGGGTGAATATGTGTGACAAATAATGCAGTCAAGTTCTCTTATTTGAGGACTAGACATGGTTTATCTTGAAAAAGTTTATACAATAGATTGTATCTGTTTGGCTACATAAAAGGGCAAGATTTCTTTGTTTTTGTAATCTCCTTAGTGGATTGCCTATGATTCTCATTACATTCTGGTTTAATGCTTATTCAATAATAAAACTTTCTCTTCATTCTACTTTTGTGGAGAGATTTTCTGGGGCAGCAGGAGATTGTGTGTTTTTAATTATATTTCTCCAACAGAACCTCCATTCACTTTTTCATTAATCACTCGGGTAATTTATCCTTGGAAAGATATTAAGATAGCAAATTTTCTTATCTTGGGAATATCTGAAATTCAGGAAACCCTCTCCTCAGTAAGTTAGTTGAACAGTGAAGAAAGAAAATTCTTAACAAAGCATATATAAAAATTAGGGATGTCTACTGCATACAGATCTAAGAAATCTGGGGCTGCCCTAATCTGTTTCTCCCATTCTCCTCTGTCAAAACCACTTCCTTTCCCAGGTTGAATAATTACAATAAATTTTAAAGAATTTCTTCCAAGTTATCTAAAGCTTTCTATTCTGTTGTGGGGAGAAAAAAAACAAAACTAAACTAAACTTCCTCTACCCTTCTAGGTTCTTCTGGCTCATCTAAGAATTAAATCCACAGGAGACAGATTAACAGGAAAAAACCCCAAATTTAATTATATACTTACAGGGGCTCCATAAGGATATGAGGCCCAAGGATAAGTTAGGCAGTTGAGGCTAATATGCCTTCTGAGAGAAGAAGAAGGGCGTAGGGGCTTGAGACTTCAGAGGGGAGGAAGGCAATTCACATGGAGATGGAGAAGTAAATGTTTGCTGGGCCATGCAGAGACTACGGGACACAGACAGGACTTTGGGCTCCAGGTTCTGCTGAACTCCCCATACCACACGTAGCCCGAATTCTTTGTAAGTATCTCTGGTGGTAGTGCTCTTCCTGGACCAGCCTCTTTGTCTAAATTCTTTTAGGCAGTTAAGGAGGGGGTGGGTAAAAAGAAAGAGTTCTTGAGCCTTTTGCTTTTTTAAAAAAATCTCCAACCCAAATAATTCTCAAGCTAAATGGATAGTCTAGGGTGGCAAGTTTTGTTCCCCTACACCATATGTAGGAAATCTGAGATAACAGCCAATGTTCTGCCATTTTGTGTGTGAAGAAAGTGGTGTGTGTGTGTGTGTGTGTGTGTGTGTGTGTGTGTGAGAGAGAGAGAGAGAGAGAGAGAGAGTATGAAGGTGTCTTGACACACTGTTATAACTAACCTTTCTCTTCCCTACTACTTTCAGGAAAAAATTAAAAATTTACTTTAAAGTTCCTCTCCTCAGCAGCCTCTCTATGTGTTGTAACACCTAGAGGTCAGAAACAGGGAACCAGAGTTTTTCAGCATCATGGAGGAAAGACAAAATGGACAAGGGAGCTAGCCAGTGAGTAGGGCAATTGTTGACTCCTCACCAGTATAAAGTAAGGTATCCTAGACGTTGGGTAGGGCAGCTTGAGCAAACAGCCTGGACGCTGCCCCAAGGGTGGCTTAATTAGTTCCAGTGTTGAGCAAAGCCTTCTTTGCGTTCAGAGAGTCAACACCATAGAGGTGAGTGTTGGAAATCAACCTTCCATTATAATTTAAGAAAAGGCTGGGGATGGCTCCCTAACTTTCAACTTTGAGTTTTACTCAGGCCATTAGATGGAGAAGCTGAGTTGTGGAAGCGTTAGCTACTGATCCTGAAAATTTCTTATGATTGTGTAAGGTAGCAGGAAGGAGCAGGACACGTATAATATGCACATTTATTGCTGTGAAAACAACTCTGGACTAAATAATCTACCTCTGCTCCACAAATGAAAGTCCAGAAATACACACACCCACACAAAGAAGCCAAAATAACAAATCTTTGAATCATACATTCTCTGTCCTTCTTGGTGCTTACTCCAGTGCCTAATACATATGATAAATTATATGAATTAAATTCTAAATAAAAGCCTGGATGTTTGTAAGCAGATGATGGTGAAATCAGAGGACGGTTGAGTTGGAATCTTTAAATTAACTTTCCTATCCTTAGACATTACTGTAAGAGAATTAATTACCAATGCAAAGCCTGTTTTGCTATATCCAAAGATCATAGGATAGTATAATGAGAATAATCATTTGTTGAGAGCTTTCTATAATCTATGTACTGCGTTAAATGTTTTAGGTATAATTTCTTATTAGATCATGCAAGAATTCTATGGTATAAATACCATTTCCTCTATATTGTGGATGGGGACACTAGGCTCACAGAAGTCAAGGGACTTGCTCAAGACACCCCAACTGTAATCTAGGATATAAATGCAAACAGGGCATGCACTTTATTCATTTTCCTATTCAATAAGTACTTGTGGAAAGATGGCCTTGACTTTGAACTTAGGTCTGTATCACTCCAATGTGTCCAGAAAGACTGAAACATATTTACGTGTCTGGAGTGTGTTATGGCTTCCCAGTTCTTGTGTGGCTTTTGTCAACTAAAAAAAAAAAAAAAAGCACACCATGAGAGCTGTGAGTTCAGTTTTATTTGGAGATTTATTGAGGACTATAGCCTGGGGATAGCTCTGAGGAGCTGCTCTGAAGATGTAAGGAGGGAGGTCTGTACATATGTGATTTTTGGAGAAGGGGTACATGCAGTCGAGCACACATTTCAGTGGAAGGTTGCTGCTAGTCACAAAGAACAGATATCTCTGTTAATGATTTTTCTAAGTACAGGGAGATACAGGAAATTAGGTTTATAAAATTTTCTCCTGAAAATATATGCCTATTTTCCCAGAGCACAGAGTGCCTCATTCCTTATCTCCACCCTGAACTCCTTTCAGGGTGTGTTGAAAGTCAGCGACTGCAGTGGCTAATGACTCAATCTTTGTAGAACCAGATGGCGAGTGACATTTAGTTGGCACTTTCAACTTCAGACTGACTTCAGCTACCAAGGCTGGTTAGAGGTCTTTTGGATAAGAGTGATTCTTTGAACTTTTTCAGTCTCAAAAAAACAGATGGTAAAAATCAAGCCCTAGGTAGTCCTTTTTAGACTTTTGTGATTAGGGATGGGAGCTGGGAGAGCTATTTATGCTAAGGAAAATCATTTTGGAGCATTTTATGACAGGAAAAGAACTGGTTTATTTAAGAATTCTTATAGAGTCAGGAATATAATGGCTTAGTTAAGACATCACCATTCTGCCTTCCCTGCAAAAAGTCTCATAGACAGGGTGAAGGCTGCATGATGGGATAATATTGAAAGGTCTTCCTGAGTATAATTTTCTAACTACTTACTTTTTGGTACATAATATGAGTTGATTAGGAATCCTGCCTAATGTCAGAGAGTTATGTGTTTGAAAACTATGACTGTTAATTGCTGATATTCCTCATTAAGGAGTTTTTGGTTTTATTTTTTTAAATTGTACTGAAATATAGTTGATTTAAAGTGTTATGTTAATTTCTGTACAGCAAAGTGACTCGGTTATACACATATATATTCTTTTTCATATTCTTTTCCATTATGGTTTATCACAGGATATTGAATATATTTCCCTGTGCTATATAGTAAGACTTTGTTGTTTACCCATCCTATATATAATAGTTTGCATCTGCTAATCCCAAACTCCCAATAATTCTCCCCTGCTCTGCAACCACAAGTCTGTCCTCTATGTCTGTGAGTCTGTTTCTGTTTCATAGATATGTTCATTTGTGTCATATTTTACATTCCACATATCAGTGATATCACATGGTATTTGTCTTTCTCTTTCTGATTTACTTTGCTTAGTATCTCTAGGTCCATCCATGTTGCTGCAAATGGCATTATTTCATTCTTTTTAATGGCTGAGTAATATTCCATTGTATATATACACCACATCTTCTTTATCCATTCATCTGTCGATGGACATTTAGGTTGTTTCCATGTCTTGGTTATTATAAATAGTGCTGTTATGAACATAAGGGTGCATATATCTTTTCAAATTGCAGTTTTGTATGGGTATATGCCCAAGAGTGGAGTTGCTGGATCATATGGCAATCCTATTTTTAGTTTTTTGAGGAGCCTCCATACTGTTTTCCATAGTGGCTGCACCAATTTACATTCCCACCAACAGTGTAAGAGGGTTGTCTTTTCTCCACACTCTTTCCAGCATTTATTGTTTGTAGACTTTTTAATGATGGCCATTCTGTTCAGTGTGAGGTGGTACCTCATTTTAGTTCTGCGGCATGTGGGATCCTCCCGGACCGGGGCACTAACCAGTGTCCCCTGCATCGGCAGGCGGACTCTCAACCACTGCGCCACCAGGGAAGCCCTTCATTGTAGTTTTGATTTGCATTTCTCTAATAATTAGCTATGAGGAGCATTTTTCATGTACCTCTTGGCCATGTGTATGTCTTCTCTGGAGAAATTTCTGTTTAGGTCTTCTGCCCATTTTTTGATTGGATTGTTTGTGGTTTTTTTGTTATTGAATTGTGTGAGCTGTTTGTATATATTGGAAATTAAGCCCTTATTGGTTGCATCATTTGCAAATATTTTCTCCCAGTGTGTAGGTTGTCTTTTCATTTTTTTATGGTTTCCTTTGCTGTGCAAAAGCTTATAAGCTTGATTAGGTCCCATTTGTTTATTTTTGCTTTTTTTCCTATTGCCTTGGGAGACTGACCTAAGAAGACATTGGCACGATTTATGTCAGAGAATATTTTCCCTATGTTCTCTTCTAGGAGTTTTATGGTGTCTTGTCTTATGTTTAAGCCTTTAAGCCATTTTGAATTTATTTTTGTGTATGGTGTGAGGGTGCGTTCTAGCTTCATTGACTTACGTGAGGCTATCCAACTTTCCCAACACCACTTGCTAAAGAGACTGTCTTTTCTCCATTGTATATTATTGCTTCCTCTGTCAAAGATTAATTGTCCATAGGTGTGTGGTTTTATTTCTGGGTTCTCTATTCTGTTCCATTGATCTGTTTTTGTGCCAGTACCACACAGTTTTGGTTACCATAGCTTTGCAGTATTGTCTGAAGTCTGGGAGGCTTATGCCTCCTGCTTTGTTCTTTTTCCTCAGGATTTCTTTGGCAATTCTGGGTCTTTATGGTTCTGTATAAATTTTAAGATTATCTGTTCTAGTTCTGTAAAAAATGTCATGGGTATTCTGATAGGGATCACATTAAATCTGTAGATTGCTTTGGGTAGTATGGCCATTTAAACAATATTAATTCTCCTAATCCAGAAGCATGGAGTATCTTTCCATTTCTTTGAATCATCTTCAGTCTCCTTTATTAATGTTTTGTAGTTCTCAGCAGAAACGTCTTTCATCTCCTTGGTGAGGTTTGTTCCTAAGTATTTAATTAATTAATTTATTTTGATGCAATTTTAAAAGGGATCATTTGTTTATATAAGGAGTATTTGGTTTCAAAAAGGAGGTAACAACACAGTTCCAATACCTCTCTAAGTGAGCTTTGGGGGAGGGATGTTAGCATATGACTTGCTGGGGGCAATAATAAAACAGAGGATTATTTTTAATGGTAAGGGTACTATTTGAAACAAAATGGGAATTTTTTCAGCTCACTGAGAGGGCTCCTACAATGTACCCAGGCAGGTGGATGGTATAGCACTCTTCCCTGTCATTTCTTGGACTACTGTTTCAGAACGAATGACCCTTGGGAAGAATATTCCTTCATCAGCAAAGTTTCCTGTTTTTCATTAGTAAGACTAACATAGAACATAGAAAGTTAAGTTATGTATCTGGAGGGAAAAAAAAACAAACAAACTAGATTTAAGCACTGTAAAAGTAAAAAGCTAAGTTAAAAATAAAATTCCAAGGGTCAAAAGACCAAGTAAAGCCCTTATCTAAAAATATTAAAAGCAGACAATATTCTGGGCCTCGTAAGCAAATAAGTGGGCTTCCCCTGAGGAGTCAAGCAGAAATGAGCTCTAAGCACCCTTCTCAGGCCAAAATCAGCATTACATTCTTTCTGGTGAAGGAGGAGTCCTGGGCACACAATCACCATACCCTGCTGAGGAGGGTGGGTATACACCTTGCAAGGTGCTGCAATTATTTCGTATCTCAGTGCCTTGTTCAGGCTTCTTTCCCCACGTGGAAATGTTTACCCTCAAGGACACGGACCTAGTCAGACATTGACAATGACTAATATTTTTTGGAGTGTGTCCTTCTCTTCTCCATTGGCTTAGATTTCCACCCCCCTCCCCACCCCCCCCCCCAAAAATCTAGAGAACTTAAAATGCATTGTAAATTATTCTGAATTTATTTGGGCGATTTGAGTACCAGTGTCATCACGTCTAGCTGTGACTTTGAGCAATTTTCTGAATTCTTTAAGCTCCATTACTTTCTCTTTAAAATGGGATGATAATAGTACCTACCACCTAAAGTTCGTGTAGTGATGGCTCAAGCTGAAATGAGGGCAAGACCCTCAGAAGAGTGCCTGGTGCACACTAAGCTCGCTGTCAGTGATGGCTACTGGTGGAGAGCACTTCTTCCCCCTCCTGATTTCTGGTTCCAGATTGAAGCCTTCACTCTCCATTGCCTTAACACTCCTGGCCTGTCACCACCCCCTCATTCATTCTGCTGAGGTGGAGTGGCTTATCAGGTTAATGAATTTGGAAGCAGAATCTGGATGTTCTTTGTCCAGCTCCTTCTTCCTGATTCCTTTTGGGGGCGAACTTGCCCTTAGAAATCTTATTTTCTACTGTTCACAGCTATGCAGTAAGCGTAATGGTAAATGCCTACAGTGGTAAATCTGTCCAAATCTGGGAGTCAAAAGGCAGCCATGTATTCCATGTCAGCTAAATCACTAATAAAGGTGTGTGTGTCGGTGTGGGGAGAGTGGGATGTGTGTGTTTTAGGTTCTAAGTGCCTTAATCCTCTGTCTTAATTTTCACTTGGTTCAGAACTCAGGAGAGGAAGGGTACTCATTAATAAGATCCCTCAGGTATTATGCTAAGTGAAATAAGTCAGACAGAGAAAGACAAATACATATCATTTACATGTGGAATCTAAAAAATAAAATAAGCTAGTGAATATAACAAAAAGGGGGCTTCCCTGGTGGCGCAGTGGTTGAGAGTCCGCCTGCCGATGCAGGGGACATGGGTTC
>NC_041214.2:101687797-101699534 GCF_002837175.3 Physeter macrocephalus | reverse complement strand
CTGGGCCCGTGAGCCATGGCCGCTGAGCCTGCGCGTCCGGAGCCTGTGCCCCGCAAAAGGAGAGGCCACAACAGTGAGAGGCCCGCGTACCGCAAAAAAAAAAAAAAAAAGGAAACAGACTCACAGGTATAGAGAACAAAGTAGTAGTTATCAGTGGTTAGGGGGACACTGGCAATATAGGGATAGGGGATTAAGAGGTACAAACAGTTATATGTAAAACAAATATGCTACAAGGATATATTGTACAATACAGGGAATATATCCAATATTTTATAATAACTATAAATGAAGTATAACCTTAAAAATTGTGAATCACTATGTTGTACACCTGTAATTGTATAGTATTGTACATCAACTACATCTCAGTAATAAAAAATAATGTCTCTTCAGACATTAAAAGATCTGTCATGTAACTATCACTGGAAAAGAACTGGTTGAGTTTAGTTTTGGAGAGAAGTGATAACAGTTTGATTTGACTTTCTCAACAGCAACAAACCAAACTGTCTTCTCCACAACCGCATTTTGTGAATGGAGTCTCTACACTTGGCTTCTGAAAACTGTGCCTCCCACCAGTTGTAGCAAGAAAAAAGTTTGGAATAATATTTCCCAACCCCTGGGTGGAAGCATGATCCTAAAGACATATATTTTAATTTTTATAAATTCTTCAGATACTTATTTAAGACATCATACTGGAGGTATATATGGTAAAATAGCTAATCACAGGCTTGTTTTCAAATCTCTGCTCTGCCTCTTACTAGCTGGGAGGTTTTCGGCAAATTACTCACACTCACTCTTTCAATTTACTCATTTGTAAATTGGAAATAATAGTACCTACCTTACGTGGTTGTTGTGAAGATTATGTAAGTTCATAACTGTACAGCATTTGTCATATACCAGCATACAGAAAGCACACAATATCTCTTCACTGTTAAGATTATCTTTTAAAATTATGTGCTGGGCGTTGTGGTCACTGTTGTAAATATAATGATGAACAAAATGGACACTGGCAGTTTCGCTTAGGACTGAGTTACATGGTTCAGTCTAAATCCATTTCCATCCTTTGCTATTTTAATTCACTGAGTGCTTCCAAGATGAGTCAAGTGCAATGAACAACAAAAATCAATACTTGGTTCAAGAGCAACATTTAAAATACATTTTAATAGCATTTAATTTTCATAAAGTGAAGCAAACCATTTTTGTATTAAGAGTAATATGCAAATTATTGAGGCGGCATAAGCTTGTTTTCTGGCTCTAAAACTAAAACTCACTCTAAAATTTTCTGGGGTGTTTTACATATTTTAAATAATAGATATTTTAAATCAAGGAAATTTTGCAAAAAAAGTATTTTAAACGGAACAGTTGCAAGGTCCAAACTTCTTTCCTTGTGGCACCAAGAACATTTGCACAGGATCCAACTCGAAGTTGCTCCCTCTTGAGGTAGGGAAATGCATTTCTAAAACAGGAGGCATCTCATGACAGCAGTGCCAATGCATGTGTCAGTCTTCAAAACAGCCTTGTCAACCATTTCTAAAAAAAATGGAAAGGAAAGAAAACAAAGGCAAAAGAACTTTGGAATCTTTCAACATTGACCCACAACCTGGGATAGGATGTATTGGAGGGTCATTTTCATTCTCACAGAAACATCTGGTCATTATTAATGAGGCCAAGGAAGGAAGTCGAGCAAGGGAGTGTGAATCGTTCATCCTCATAAAGGGGTGGCAGCGTGATTTAAACTGGGAGTCCTAATCCGTAGTCCTTGGCATCTGCTGAACCGGACAGGGGTATTTTATGCATTATCAGGAAGAGGGTTTTCCATTGTGGGAATAACTCACTGGAGTCATTATCACTCACTGAGTTTCAGCTCTGGCTATTACCACTCCCTTTCCTAACGCTATGGATTGCTGAGTGTAAAGTGTGGTAAAAAAGAAAAGACAACTTTAAAGTAATTTATATTTGAATAATGCTTGATAGTTTTACAATCATATTTTTCATTATAAGAGTAATAAAACTGCATAAAATAAGAGAGGTAAATAAGACCACCCCTATTCTCACCTTTCCACTTAATCACATCATTTGGATTTATCTTCTCTGACCTTGTTTTATGCTAAACAAGGTATAAGTACAGTTTTGCCTTCAGCTTTTATATTTTACATTGGACTACTCAACCAGTCTTTTTCATGGTTTTATGATATTCCATGTATGGATGTTCTGTAGTGAAATTATACACTTTCTCATTGTTGAACACTTAGGTTCTTTTAAATTTTTTGCCCCTAGAAATAGTAGTGTACTAGATATGTTGTACATAAGTCTACTTGAATACTTTGGATTACTCTCTTTGGATTGATTTTTACTCTCTTAGGATTTCAATTTTCAGACTGATTTCTTCAAAAAACACTGAGCCCAAGTGTGTAAGCATTTTTATGACTTTTGTTAACAAATTACTTTTGCTTATCCACCAGCTAAATATGAGAAAACAAGTATCACTCTATTTTCAGTTATTTCAAAGGAAAAAATTCTACCATTGAATAAAAATTGTTCATTTAAAAAAACAAATATTAATACTTCATTGTTGTTTAGTTTTGCATTTTTTATTTTCTCTATATTCTGGGTATTGTCTTTTTCCTGAACTGGCTGTTCCTAAGTTTGCCTGTTGGAATTATAGTGTTTTCCTCATCATTTTGTATACATTTTTCCCATGTGTTGCAAATAATTCTTGCAAACACCTTTTCGATGGTGTATTGTTAGCTTTTAAATTTATTTTTAAATATGATCTTTGTCATAGAAAGTGGTATGCAAGAGCTAACATTTTTTAAATGGAGATAAGATTTATCTGAAGATCATTTTTAACCCAGTGATATTCCTAATGTAACATAGAGTCATATAAAGCACTTATAAACACATATTTCCCCAGAGACACCACATTTTGAATGGCCAACAGTCAGGTTGGTCTACTCATTTTTTCCCCAAAGTCTTGCTCTCTTGTGTCTTTTATTCTGAGCATCCGCTTCATTTCTCTACAAAGACTTTGCTTATGCTCAGTAGCTACTTTTTCTCTTTTGAATTCATTTAGCTTCAGTTGACGCTGTCCACGGTGTATCTCGTATTGTTATTTTAATTGCCTTCTGTGTGGTATGCTTTTGTCTCCTTAACTAGAACATAAACTTTTGAACATGAAGTCATAGCTTATTGCCTGTTTACATATTCCACAGTGCATGGCTGCCTGAAAAATGACCTGCCAAATTGGGAGCAACCAGTGTTGCATGTGAGACTAAATAGCAGAATATAGAGAGGGAACCACGAGACTATAAAGTTTTCAGAAATCCAGGTAAAGGAATCTTATTTTAATTTTCCAAATTAGAATTTAGAGCTAGTGCCATTAGAAGCATCTCTGGCTAATGGAAGGTGGTATAATCATACTAGCACACAAAGGCAAATAAACTGGCTTCCTTCTACATCTCCGGGGACAGGTGTGCTCCTGATCATGTTGGAGAAACTGAGGCAGCTTACCAGACTTTCATTTAGGCTTATTATAGGCGTCCTCATAGATGTTCTTATCCTGCGTGGTCTTAACAATTGATTCTGTAGGCTGTTGATTCTAAAAATGGAGATAGGAGTCAAAGTCTGAGACTGTTAATAAGGGTCAGATTTATAAAGCAGAGCTGGTGTCAAATCTGGTCTGTAGATCAGGGCACCTAGAACTGGGACTTCTGCCAGTGACAGCACTGTGTGGGGACCAAAACATTTTGTAAGGAGCCACTTTATGTTGTGTCAGGCTTTTTCATTATGTAAAGGTAAAGCTACAATTCTGGGGTGGTAGTAGTAGGGCAATGGTTTGAGGGGAGTAGGAAGGGAGCTGGCTCAGAAACATAGCCAAGATCTGACATCAGGGAGAAAAAAGCATTTACTAAATATCACAATTTGTTGATCTCTGTATGTTTCAGTAGCTGATGTTTCTACCATTTAATGGACTGTCTCTCACTTTAACACTACTTCCTCTATATTAGCAACCATCATGCAATCATTTTTTTAAATTAAGAAAAAGCAGCATTTTGGGGCAAAATGTACCGGGAGAGCACTAGCTTCCCTGGCTCTTCCCTCCATCCCCTCAAATATGCTATTAAGATAAATCCTACAGGCTTGGCAGCCTGACAGGGCTAAGGAGAAAGATGGCTTAATCGGTAAGCTAGACGAAGCCATCTAATATTTTATCTTAAGTGTCTTACTACTCTTTTTTTGTTTTCTAATTGTAATTTCCCTTTGTTATTTCCTAGTCTTCAGCAGCAACTGTGTTTGTGAGAATTAGAGGAGGTGACTGTATCCATATATATATATATATATTTTTTAGAAAATTAATATGGGGAGAGCAAAAGAGGTTTGGAGAAGTAGTTTACAATGTTAAGAAGGGGTTAACAAAAAATAATAGATATTCTGTGTATGTATTGCTTGTTATATGTCAAATACTATGGAGTGTACCTCCCATTTCTTTAATCCCCATGTAGCCGCACTATATGAAATAGGCATCGTTATTATCCCTGTTTTTTTTTTTTTTTTTTTGCGGTACGCGGGCCTCTCACTGCTGTGGCCTCTCCCATTGCTCCCTGTTTTTTTTTTTTTTTTTTGCGGTACGCGGGCCTCTCACTGCTGTGGCCTCTCCCATTGCGGAGCACAGGCTCCGGACACGCAGGCTCAGAGACCATGGCCCACGGGCCCAGCCGCTCCGCGGCATGCGGGATCTTCCCGGACCGGGGCACGAACCTGTGTCCCCTGAATCGGCAGCGGACTCTCAACCACTGCGCCACCAGGGAAGCCCTATCCCTGTTTTATACACAGGGAAAAAGTGGTGCTCAGGCAGGTTGAGAAACTTGTCCAAGGTCACATGGCTAATATGTGATGGAACCAGGAGACAAACCAGAGAATTTCATGCTAGAGCTCATACTCTTAGCCCCAAAGCTATTGGGTCAGGAGTTCTAGGTAACAAGCAACAACCAGGGAGGGTTTGAGGAAAAGCTTCCCCAGGAAGACTCCAAAATACTTAGGGAGAAAGTGAACTTCCTGCTTTTATGCAAAATGAGAACATGTGTGTTAAAGAAGAGTATTGGCCTCTTGAAGACCTGAGAACTTGGACACATTTGAGTTTAAGACAGACATGAGAAAAATACCTTCAATGTCCCCCATGGAACCTATAATCACCTTTCATTCAACATACACTCATGAGTAGAGTTTTGGGGGAAAGGGAGCATGTGTTTTGAGTTTGATGCCTACTGCTAATAGAGCAAATAGACTTAACTGATGTAAAACATTTTTAACAATCAAATATACAATTTTCTGATGTATTTGTAGTAGATATTTCTCAGATTCCGGGCATGATAATCAACATGTCCTGGAAAAATACAACCAGCTTGGAAAAGACAAGAATTAAAAATAAATTCTCCCAGAAACTAATATGTCAAATATGCCTCAATTGGGCTTCCCTGGTGGAGCAGTGGTTAAGAATCTGCCTGCCAATGCAGGACACATGGGTTCGAGCCCTGGTCCGGGAAGATCCCACACGCCGCAGAACAAATAAGCTTGTGTGCCACAACTACTGAGCCTGCGCTCTAGAGCCCGTGTGCCACAACTACTGAGCCTGTGTGCCACAACTACTGAAGCCCGCATGCCTAGAGCCTGTGCTCCCAACAAGAGAAGCCACCACAATGAGAAGCCTGCACACCACAATGAAGAGTAGCCCCTGCTTGCTGCAACCAGAGAAAAGCCCACATGCAGCAACAAAGACCCAACACAGCCAAAAATAAAATAAATAAATTTTAAAAATATGCCTCAATTTAAAAAAAGAAAATTTATTAAAAAAAATAATACACTCTCTACCCCACCTGGAACTCCCTAAAATCCAGTCTACAGGTAGGCTGGTGTAGATCTAGTGAGGTAGAGTCGTCCCTAGGTATCCGCAGGGGATTGGTCCCAGGACCACATTCCCTCTTCCCACGAGTACCAAAATCCATGGATGCTTAAGTCTCTTATATAAAGTGGCATAGTACAGTCGGCACCCAGTATCCACGGGTTCCGTGTTCTAGGATATGGAGGGCTGACTGTACTTTCACTCTATTTCTCAGTTTACCTGAGTACTTGTCTCTTCTTGAGGGTGTTCTTCATTTGTTCTGCCTGCAACTGCTTCAAAAAAGACTGCGTTAGTTCAAGCACTGAAACAAAGGACTGTATCAAATAGTCCGACTCTCAAAGTCAACCACGTTCAAGTCACTTACACCCAGGACCTGTGATCTGAAATTGGTGGTAATTTCAATTGGTAGCAAGTGGGGTCACTTCTCAAAAAAGGGATTAAAAGTCCTCTATTATAAAGATTGTGTAACAATTGTGCAGAAGGTTTGGAAAGTAGAGACAAAATCATCTATTGTCTCACCATCCCCAAAATACTTATATTAATATGTATTGAGCATGCCAGGTCCATTGGTAAGCAATGGGGATACATAAGAAAACATATGAGTTATGATCCATGCCCTCTTGCAGCAGACGGACAAGCAAAAAAAATACAAAATGGGAAAATAGGACTGTGTGCATAGCGGGCTATGGGAGCACACGGGAGAGTGAAGTGTTGTGAATTTGGAATGTATCAGTGATGCTGAGATTTGAAGAATAAGAAGTTAGCTCCGTGGAATGGGGAGATGTGGGGAGAGGCATGTTTAGAAGTTCCAGGCAGAAGGAAAACAAGGAATGTGCAAAAGTTCAGGAATGAGAAAACATGAGGTCTCCCAGATTTTGTGAACCATTAGCCGTTTGGTATGGCTACATTTTAGAGAGTGGGGAGGGGAGATGGCTGAAGAAAGAGAAGATGGTGAAGGTTTCAATTCCATGTCCCATTTCTGCTTAATCTAAAGATGAGAGGAGACTCATGTGATGACAGTATTGTGTGTCCACATGGATTCAAAGGTATATAATTGTAACATAATAAAGATAAAATTTGTTTAATATTAGCAACACAATGTTGTATCATTGGTATTTTTACTTGACATGTATCATTGGTCTTTTTCAAGTTACTACATGGGAAATTAATTGGTTAATGGTTATTTAGCATTTAATCATGTTGACTAATGTGTTAATTTAATTAACCATTCATTTATCATTAGCTAGTTTGATAACTTCTACCTTTTATTTTTATAAATAATGCTCAATTACCTTTTTCACTTTTTTGCTTTATTTCTTTACAATAAATGTCTAGAAATTATATTATTAATTAATTTTTTATTGAGGTATAATTGACATATAGAAATTATATTATTTAGGCAAAGGATATAAATACTTTTATGGCTTTTGGAATTTTGTGATAAATTTATTTTATCAATTAGTACTGGTATCAAGGTAAGAATGTATATCAGATTCACAACATTTTTTTTGAGTATTAGGCATTATAATTCTTTAAAAATCTCACTAATTAAACAGACCAATATTTAATTTCTGTTTCTTTAAATGTTAGTAGTGTTGAACTTTTTTACATTTTGATTTCTATATAACTTTTCTTCCATGAATTGTCCTTTGCCGATCTCTTGATTGGTAATGTTTTTATTGACACAGAATTTTAAAATTAATTTCTATATTTCTAAATTTAGAACTATGTCCCTTTCAGTGAAATGATAAATATTAAATTATATTACTATTTATTCCATAATTTAATTATTTACTATTTAATTTTTAAATCTACCTCAAACTCATTTTCCAAATTTTAATCAATGGCTTAATAGTATTTATTAAATAATCATTTATGTTCTGATTCAATTTTATTCAGGCAAAATTTGTATGAAGAAATGGCTTTATACTTAGGTTATTTATTAGGACCCTGAATTAAGATGACGGAGTAGAAGGATGTGCTCTCACTCCCTCTTGCAAGAACACCAGAATCACAACTAGCTGCTGGACAATCATCGATAGGAAGACGCTGGAACTCACCAAAAAAAAGATACCCCACATCCAAAGACAAAGGAGAAGCCACAATGAGATGGTAGGAGGGGCACAATCACAGTAAAATCAAATCCCATAACTGCTGGGTGGGTGACTCACAAACTGGAGAACACTTATACCACAGAAGTCCACCCACTGGAGTGAAGGTTCTTACAGGTAGGCTGGTGTAGATCTAGTGAGGTAGAGTCGTCCCTAGGTATCCGCAGGGGATTGGTCCCAGGACCACATTCCCTCTTCCCACGAGTACCAAAATCCATGGATGCTTAAGTCTCTTATATAAAGTGGCATAGTACAGTCGGCACCCAGTATCCACGGGTTCCGTGTTCTAGGATATGGAGGGCTGACTGTACTTTCACTCTATTTCTCAGTTTACCTGAGTACTTGTCTCTTCTTGAGGGTGTTCTTCATTTGTTCTGCCTGCAACTGCTTCAAAAAAGACTGCGTTAGTTCAAGCACTGAAACAAAGGACTGTATCAAATAGTCCGACTCTCAAAGTCAACCACGTTCAAGTCACTTACACCCAGGACCTGTGATCTGAAATTGGTGGTAATTTCAATTGGTAGCAAGTGGGGTCACTTCTCAAAAAAGGGATTAAAAGTCCTCTATTATAAAGATTGTGTAACAATTGTGCAGAAGGTTTGGAAAGTAGAGACAAAATCATCTATTGTCTCACCATCCCCAAAATACTTATATTAATATGTATTGAGCATGCCAGGTCCATTGGTAAGCAATGGGGATACATAAGAAAACATATGAGTTATGATCCATGCCCTCTTGCAGCAGACGGACAAGCAAAAAAAATACAAAATGGGAAAATAGGACTGTGTGCATAGCGGGCTATGGGAGCACACGGGAGAGTGAAGTGTTGTGAATTTGGAATGTATCAGTGATGCTGAGATTTGAAGAATAAGAAGTTAGCTCCGTGGAATGGGGAGATGTGGGGAGAGGCATGTTTAGAAGTTCCAGGCAGAAGGAAAACAAGGAATGTGCAAAAGTTCAGGAATGAGAAAACATGAGGTCTCCCAGATTTTGTGAACCATTAGCCGTTTGGTATGGCTACATTTTAGAGAGTGGGGAGGGGAGATGGCTGAAGAAAGAGAAGATGGTGAAGGTTTCAATTCCATGTCCCATTTCTGCTTAATCTAAAGATGAGAGGAGACTCATGTGATGACAGTATTGTGTGTCCACATGGATTCAAAGGTATATAATTGTAACATAATAAAGATAAAATTTGTTTAATATTAGCAACACAATGTTGTATCATTGGTATTTTTACTTGACATGTATCATTGGTCTTTTTCAAGTTACTACATGGGAAATTAATTGGTTAATGGTTATTTAGCATTTAATCATGTTGACTAATGTGTTAATTTAATTAACCATTCATTTATCATTAGCTAGTTTGATAACTTCTACCTTTTATTTTTATAAATAATGCTCAATTACCTTTTTCACTTTTTTGCTTTATTTCTTTACAATAAATGTCTAGAAATTATATTATTAATTAATTTTTTATTGAGGTATAATTGACATATAGAAATTATATTATTTAGGCAAAGGATATAAATACTTTTATGGCTTTTGGAATTTTGTGATAAATTTATTTTATCAATTAGTACTGGTATCAAGGTAAGAATGTATATCAGATTCACAACATTTTTTTTGAGTATTAGGCATTATAATTCTTTAAAAATCTCACTAATTAAACAGACCAATATTTAATTTCTGTTTCTTTAAATGTTAGTAGTGTTGAACTTTTTTACATTTTGATTTCTATATAACTTTTCTTCCATGAATTGTCCTTTGCCGATCTCTTGATTGGTAATGTTTTTATTGACACAGAATTTTAAAATTAATTTCTATATTTCTAAATTTAGAACTATGTCCCTTTCAGTGAAATGATAAATATTAAATTATATTACTATTTATTCCATAATTTAATTATTTACTATTTAATTTTTAAATCTACCTCAAACTCATTTTCCAAATTTTAATCAATGGCTTAATAGTATTTATTAAATAATCATTTATGTTCTGATTCAATTTTATTCAGGCAAAATTTGTATGAAGAAATGGCTTTATACTTAGGTTATTTATTAGGACCCTGAATTAAGATGACGGAGTAGAAGGATGTGCTCTCACTCCCTCTTGCAAGAACACCAGAATCACAACTAGCTGCTGGACAATCATCGATAGGAAGACGCTGGAACTCACCAAAAAAAAGATACCCCACATCCAAAGACAAAGGAGAAGCCACAATGAGATGGTAGGAGGGGCACAATCACAGTAAAATCAAATCCCATAACTGCTGGGTGGGTGACTCACAAACTGGAGAACACTTATACCACAGAAGTCCACCCACTGGAGTGAAGGTTCTGAGCCTCACGTCAGGCTTTCCAACCTGGGGGTCCGGCAACAGGAGGAGGAATTCCTAGAGAATCAGACTTTGAAGTCTAGTGGGATTTCATTGCAGGACTTTGACAGGACTAGGGGAGACAGACACTCCACACTTGGACACTCCACACAAAGTAGTGTACACATCAGGACCCAGGGAAGGAGCAGTGACCTTAGAGGAGACTGAACCAGACCTACCTGCTAGTGTTGGAGGGTCTCATGCAGAGGTGGGGTGTGGCTCCGTTTCACCATGGGGACAAGGGCACTGGCAGCAGAAGTTCTGGGAAGTACTCCTTGGCATGAGCCCTCCCAGAGTCCACCATTAGCGCCACCAAAGAGCCCAGGTAGGCTCCAGTGTTCAGTTGCCTCAGGCCAAATAACCAACAGGGAGGGAACCCAGCCCCATCCATCAGCAGACAAGTGGATTAAAGTTTTACTGAGCTCTGCCCACCAGAGCAACAGTCAGCTCTACCCACCACCAGTCCCTCCCATCAGGAAACTTCCACAAGCCTCTTAGATAGGCTCATCCACCAGAGGGCAGACAGCAGAAGCAAGTAGAACTACAATCCTGCAGCCTGTGGAACAAAAACCACATTCACAGAAAGATAGACAAGATGAAAAGGCAGAGAGCTATGTATCAGATGAAAGAACAAGATAAAACCACAGAAAAATAGCTAAACGAAGTGGAGATAGGCAACCTTCCAGAAAAAGAATTCAGAATAATGACAGTGAAGATGATCCAGGACCTCGGAAAAACAATGGAGGGAAACATCGAAAAGATGCAAGAAAAGGTTAACAAAGACCTAAAAGAATTAAAGAACAAACAAACAGAGATGAACAATACAATAATTGAAATGAAAACTACACTAGAAGGAATCAATAGCAGAATAACTGAGGCAGAAGAACGGATAAGTGACCTGGAAGACAGAATGGTGGAATTCACTGTCATGGAACAGAATAAAGAAAAAAAAATGGAAAGAAATGAAGACAGCCTAAGAGACCTCTGGGACAACATTAAATGCAAAAACATTCGCATTATAGGGGTCCCAGAAGGAGAAGAGAGAGAGAAAGGACCCAAGAAAATATTTGAAGAGATTATAGTTGAAAACTTCCCTAACATGGGAAAGGAAATAGCCACCCAAGTCCAGGAAGCACAGAGAGTCCCATACAGGATAAACCCAAGGAGAAACACGGTGAGACACATAGTAATCAAATTGGAAAAAAATCAAAGAAAAGTTATTGAAAGCAACAAAGGAAAAACGACAAATAACATACAAGGGAACTCTCATAAGGTTAACAGCTGATTTCTCAGCAGAAACTCTACAAGCCAGAAGGGAGTGGCATGATATACTTAAAGTGATGAAAGGGAAGAACA
>NC_041214.2:101635727-101687770 GCF_002837175.3 Physeter macrocephalus | reverse complement strand
TGAATATAGATGCAAAAACCCTCAACAAAATACTAGCAAACAGAATACAACAACACATTAAAAGGATCATATACCATGATCAAGTGGGATTTATCCCAGCGATGCAAGGATTCTTCATTATATGCAAATCAATCTATGCACTCAGATTTGATGGAGAAATCAAAAGCTTTACAGACAAGCAAAAGCTAAGAGAATTCAGCACCAGGAAACCAGCTCTACAACAAATGCTAAAAGAACTTCACTAAGTGGGAAACACAAGAGGAGAAAAGGACCTGTAAAACAAACCCAAAACAATTAACAAAATGGTCATAGGAACACACATATCGATAATTACCTTAAACGTGAATGGATTAAATGCTCCAACCAAAAGACACAGGCTTGCTGAATGGATACAAAAACAAGACCCATATATATGCTGTCCACAAGAGACCCACTTCAGACCTAGGGACACATACAGACTGAAAGTGAGGGGATGGAAAAAGTCCTAGCCATGGCAATCAGAGAAGAAAAAGAAATAAAAGGAATACAAATTGGAAAAGAAGAAGTAAAACTGTCACTGTTTGCAGATGATATGATGCTATACATAGAGAATCCTAAAGATTCCACCAGAAAACTACTAGAGCTAATCAATGAATTTGGTAAAGTTGCAGGATACAAAATTAATGCACAGAAATCTCTTCCATTCCTATACACTAATGATGAAAATTTGAAAGAGAAATTAAGGAAACACTCCCATTTACCACTGCAACAAAAAGAATGAAATACCAGGAATAAACCTGCGTAGGGAGACAAAAGACCTGTATGCAGAAAAGTATAAGGCACTGATGAAAGAAATTAAAGATGATAGCAACAGATGGAGAGATATACCATGTTCTTGGATTGGAAGAATCAATATTGTGACAATGACTATACTACCCAAAGCAATTTACAGATTCAGTGCAATCCCTATCAAATTACCAATGGCATTTTTTATAGAACTAGAACAAAAAATCTTAAAATTTGTCTGGAGACACAAAAGACCCCAAATAACCAAAGCCGTCTTGAGGGAATAAAATGGAGCTGGAGGAATCAGACTCCCTGACTTCAGACTATACTAGAAAGCTGGAGTAATCAAGACAATATGGTACTGGCACAAAAACAGAAATATAGATCTATGGAACAAGATAGCAAGCCCAGAGATAAACCCACGCACCTATTGTCAACTAATCTATGACAAAGGAGGCAAGGATATACAATGGAGAAAAGACAGTCTCTTCAATACGTGGTGATGGGAAAACTAGACACCTCATGTAAAAGAATGAAATCAGAACACTCCCTAACACCATACACAAAATAAACTCAAAATGGATTAGAGACCTAAATGTAGGACCGGACACTATAAAACTCTTAGAGGAAAACATAGGAAGAACACTCTTTGACATAAATCACAGCAAGATCTTTTTTGATCCACCTCCTAGAGTAATGGAAATAAAAACAAAAATAAACAAATGGGACCTAATGAAACTTAAAAGCTTTGGCACAGCAAAGGAAACTACAAACAAGACAAAAAGACAACCCTCAGAATGGGAGAAAATATTTGCAAATGAATCAATGGACAAAGGATTATTCTCCAAAATATATAAACAGCTCATGCAGCTCAATATTAAAAAAACAAACAACCCAATCCAAAAATGGGCAGAAGACCTAAATAGACATTTCTCCAAAGAAGGCATACAGATGACCGAGAAGCACATGAAAAGCTGCTCAACATCACTAATTTTTAGACAATTGCAAATGAAAACTACAATGAGGTGTCACCTCACACCAGTTAGAATGGGCAGCATCAGAAAATCTGCAAACAACAAATGCTGGAGAGGGTGTGGAGAAAAGGGAACTCTCTTGCACTGTTGGTGGGAATGTAAATTGATACAGTCACTAGGGAGAACAGTATGGATGTTCCTTAAAAAACTAAAAATAGAATTACCATATGATCCATCAATCCCACTACTGGGCATATACCCAGAGAAAACCATAATTCAAAAAGACCCCTGCAACCCAATGTTCAAGCCGAATGGATAAAGAAGATGTGGTACATATATACAATGGAATATTACTCAGCCATAAAAAGGAACGAAATTGGGTCATTTGTGGAGACATGGATGGATCTAGAGACTGTCATACAGAGTGAAGTAAGTCCGAAAGAGAAAAACGAATATCGTATATTAACGCATATATGTGGAACCTTGAAAAATGGTACAGATGAACTGGTTTGCAGGGCAGAAATAGAGACACAGATGTAGAGAATAAGCATATGTACACCAAGGGGGCAAAGCGGTGTGGGGTGGGGGTGGTGGTGTGATGAATTGGGTGATTGGGATTGACATGTATACACTGATGTGTATAAAGCTGATGACTAATAAGAACCTGCTGTATAAGAAAATAAATAAAATTCAAAAAAATTTTTTTTAAATAATAAGGTTATTTATTTAGTCACATCATTTATATCTCTGTTGTTCAGACAGTGCAACAATATTTTTACTATTACTGCTATATAAAATATTTTAACTTTTGGGATGAATTAGAAATTCCCTCATTAATTACTTTTATACATGAATAATGTGTATAATATATAATGCATATAATTATATGTGTTTGTTTTTATAGATTAAATATTAAAATTTCTAATAACTTAGATGTTCTCGGTTTTAATTTACACATTGGATATCAAATATGTCAGTTAAAAGGATTCCTCAATACTCTAGGTAGAATGCATACAAGTTTCCAAATACATATAGGAGTATTTTACAAAAGGAAAGTAAGTTCCCAATTACTCAAAGAAATCTAACATACCTGATGCTGCAGGATGAGCTGGTTTACGTGATGCTATATACTTTCTAGTGTTCCACCTGAATTTTTCTGAATCAGTCTCAGTTTGAACAATTGTTACCTTTGTGAAATCTTCAGTGCCTTGTATCTGAAAGTTGACAGATTACAAGGTATATCATACAGTTGAATGTTTCTCTGTTAGGCTACTATCTCAGACACTCTCTAAATATCTGGGCCTGAAAATTTACAGTATCAATAGATATTAGATATCTTTAAATACCTGGATATGTTAGTTTTGTGAGAGTCAATATTCTACATACTTTCACTGATTTTTAATTATTTTGCTCATTTTTATTACAAATGAGAAAAATAATCAAGAGTTAATCATCAATGACCCTTTAAAATATCACCCAGAAAGTTTTTCTGTGTGGCAGGAAGAAAGTTTGAAAATCAATGGATTTCAAGAAATCTTCCAACCTTGTGACTGTCTTCAATATGCTTTGAATAACGTTGGTGCCCAAATCCACAGTGAGCAGAGTTTTATGCCTAGGAGAGTAGACAGAGTTGGGCAGGTTTGGGCTGCCTCGAGAATCTCTTACTTGGTCATCTAAATTCCCAACCCGCACCCCCAACTAAGCTCTATTATTATGTATTCAAGAATAGAGTTGGGGAGCACCATAGTTAAGAATAATGTTTTACTTCCTCTCACTTGGCATCAAATTGGTGCTAGTGGCATCCACGTAGAAAATTTGCTTGTGACTGTTTCTCAGCTTAGGATTCCTCTTATTCCCACCTCAGTTTTTTCCTTGTGTCCCAAATCTACCTTTTAAACACTTCTACCTTAGCTGTAAATGTTTATTAATCTATTTATATATGTTTCTTTTCACTTGGTTGAGAGATCTCTTGAGGGCAAGCTGAAAGTCTCCTTCATCTTGACCACTTTAGAATCTAGCACTCTTTCTGTCATAGTTGCTTTAAAAAAATGCCTGATTTAATTGACTCTCTAGGTCCCTCTTTCAAGTTACTTTCTTTAGCTGTATTTTATGCGTCCTCTGATTCCTCCTGACATGTGCCTCTCTTACTCTACCCCAATACACACAGACACAGACACACAGACACACAGACACACACACACACACACACACACACACACACATCCTGACATGTGCCTCTCTTACTCTACCCCAATACACACAGACACAGACACACAGACACACAGACACACACACACACACACACACACACACACACACATAATACAGTTCTACTTTTTCTTTCTTCTCATGGCACAGCTTCTCATTTTAATTGGAAGGGTAACCCAACTTAAATATGAGAAGTCCTTCATTTCTACATTCACTTTCAAAGTAGCTGGGGAAATACCACTGGTACTCACTTCAGCATGGGACTGACAGAACATTTTTAGAGCACTGCTGTTACAGTCCAGAGAGAGTAGTCCTTCTGCATTATGTACATGAACTTAATAGGTCTTCTTTTGCTATTTACAGATGCACCAAAATCGAACTCTGGTCAAAATGTATAGCTTAGCCTAATTCATTGACAGTGAATAAGAATAGCTTGGTGTTTGGGCTACCCAGTGCTAAAGCAATCAATTAATTTGGTGTGTGGGGCGTGTGTGTGTGTGTGTGTGTGTGTGTGTCTGTCTGTCTGTATGGAGGTGGTGGGGGAAAGGGAAAGAATGGGAAGGTGGAAAAGTGACAATTTTTCTAATATTAACACATTGTTGGACAAATGGCATATTGACCTGAAGATATGAATCAATATTTCTTTACCTGATGGCATGTTATAGGAATTAAGAAAGGAGCTTTATAAGCTTTTCGTAATTGACAATCTTCCACAGCTCCATGAATGAGGATGACATAAATTACAGTTTCATCATAGATATCAGTTTTGGTGTTCTTTGGTATATCTTTTACATAAATGTTACAGAGTTTTAACTGCATCTTGTAATTCCAGTCCTATAAGAAAAACACAATTTCATAGTCTATTTTTATAAAGTTTAATATAAATTCCTAAATAGTTAATTTCTAACAAAACTTTAGGGCAATTTCACTCAGAGAAGTACAATTTTATGTAAACACCTCTTACCTCATAAGATAAATGTTCCCTGATTTTTTTGGCAGTAATAGAAAGTCCAAGTTTTAGCCACATTTTATATTCAATGTGAGGACAGAATTGTTCAAAAGCTTCATACAAGTGATATTTGGGAATAAAGTATGCCTGGAAAAAAGAGGATATCAATTATTTTTAAGTCTTTTATTGAATTTGTTACAATATTGCTTCTGTTTTATGTTTTGGTTTTTTGGCCGCGAGGCATGTGGGATCTTAGTTTCCCAACGTGGGATGGAACCCACACTCCCTGCATTGGGAGGCGAAGTCTTAACCACTTGACCGCCAGGAAGTCCCAGAGGATATCAGTTTAACATTTCATCCTGTGCACCCATTATTTAATGAAATGAGGTTTTCTCATTTATACATGTAACATTAAAGCTAATAATTTAAATTATATAAATTCATGTTATTGCCTGGAAACCTAATAAAATGTATCTATTTAGTAAATATTTGTGCAATCTTGTCATACACTAAGCACTAAAAGACTACATGATCCAATGAGAGTTTCTTTATTATTCTTATAGATTCTGAAAAAAATAGAAAACCAAGTACCAAAGATCATTTAACCTTTTCTAAAGACATAAGTATTTCTAAAAACACATTATTTGAGGGGAGCAAGTGTTTTGGTCAATAATAAAATGCGGATACTAACAATGAACAGACTATTGGCTATTAGGAATAAGCTGCTATGAATATACAAGACATTGTGTATGTTGGTTTTAATTTCTCTTAGTAAGTATCTATGAGTGGGGTTGCTGGGTAATAGGGTAAGTGTGTATTTAACCTTATGAGAAACTGCCAAACTGTTTTCGGATGAAGTTGTAACATTTTACGCTCTAACTAGCCATGTATGAGAATTTCAGTTGCTTCACATCCTTGCTAATACCCTGTGTTCAGTTTTTTTATTTTTAGCCAATGTAGTAGGTGTGTAGTGATAACTTACCGTGATTTTAATTTGCATTTCTCTGAGAGCTAATGATATTGATTATCTTCTTCATGTGTTTATGGGCAATTTATATATTCTTTTGTGAAGTATCTGTTCAAATCCTTTGCCCAATTTTTAAAATTGAAGCATAGTTGATTTACAATATTATACTAGTTTCAGGTGTACAACATAGTGATCCAGTATTATTATAGATTATACTCCATTTAAAGTTATTACAAAGTATTGACTCTATTCCCTGTACTGTTCAATATATTTTTGTAGCTTATTTATTTCACACATAGTAGTTTGTACCTCTTAATCCTCTACCCTTATTTTGTCCCACCCCCTTCTCTCTCCCTATTGGTAACCACTAATTTGTTTTCTGTATCTGTGAGTCCATTTCTGTTTTGTCATATTAATTTGTTTGTTTTCTCTTTTTAGATTCCACATATAAGTGATAACTTATAGTATTTGTCTTTCTCTGACTTATTTCACTAAACATAATACCCTCCAGGTCCATTCATGTTGTTGCAAATGGAAGAATTTCATTTTTTTTATGGCTTAGTAATATTACCAAATATATGTATATAATATATATATATATATTACCACTTAGGTTGCTTCCATGTCTTGGCTGTTATAAATAATACTGCTGTGAACGCTGGGGTACATGTATCTTTTTGAATTAATGTTTTCATTTTCTTCATATGCTTATCCAAGAGCAGAATTCCTGGATTATATGGTAGCTCTATTTTTAGTTTTTAGGAAACTCCATACTGTTTTCCATAGAGGCACAAATTTACATTCCCACAAACAGTGTACTAGGCCTCCCTTTATCCACATCCTCACCAACATTTGTTATTTGCAGACTTTTTTTTTTTCTTTCACTTTTTGACTGCACCATGCAGTATGTGGGATCTTAGTTCCCCAACCAGGGATCAAATCTGGGGCCCCTATGGTGGAACCACGGAGTCTTAAACACTGAACTGGCAGGGAAGTCCCATTGTTATTTGTAGACTTTTTGATGACAGCCATTCTGACAGAGGTAAGCTGAAATCTCATTGTGGTTTTGATTTGCATTTCTCTGATAATTAGCAATGATGAGCATCTTTTCATGTGCCTGTTGGCCTTCTGTATATCTTCTTTGGAAAATATCTATTCAGGTCTTCTGTGCATTATGTAATTGAGCTGTTTTGATATTGAGTTATATGAGCTGTTTATATATTTTGATATTAACCTATTATTAGTCATGTAATTTATAAATATTTTCTACCAATCAATAAGTTGTCTTTTTGTTTTGTCAACGGTTTCCTTTGCCATGGAAAATCTTGTAAGATTGCTTTTGTTTCCTTTGCCTTAGGAGACAGATCCAAAAAAATATTGCTACGATTTATATCAAAGAGTGGTCTGCCTATGCTCTTTTCTAGAAGTTTACAATATCCAGTCTTACATTTAGGTCTTTAATTCATTTTAAGTTTATTTTGTATACGGTGTGAGAAAAAGTTCTAATTTCATTTTTACATGTAGCTGTCCAGTTTTCCCAGCAACACTTATTGAAGAGCCTGTCTTTTCTCCATTGTATATTTTTGCCTTCTTTGTTGTAGATTAGTTGACCATAAGTACGTGGGTTTATTTCTGGGTTCTCTATTCTGTTCCATTAATCTGTGTCTGTTCCTGTGCCAGTACCATACTGTTTTGCTTACTGAAGCTTTGTAGCATAGTCTGAAGTCAGGGAGCATGCTATCCCCAGCTTTGCTCTTTTTTCTCAAGATTGCTTTGGCAATTTTGTGTCTTTGGTAGTTCCATATAAATTTTAAGATTATTTGTTCTAGCTCTGTGAAAAATGTCATGGGTAGTTTGATAAGGATTGCATTGAATCTATAGACTGCTTAGGGTAGTATGGACATTTTAACAATATTTTCTTCCAATCCATGAACACAAGATATCTTTTCATTTCTTTGTATTATCTTTAATTTCCTTCATCAATGTTTTATAATTTTCAGAGTATAGGTCTTTTACCTCTTTGATTAAGTTTATTCCTATATATTTAATTCTTTTTGATGGGTTAAACTAGACTGTTTTCTTTTATTCTCTTTCTGATAGTTCATTATTTGTGTATTGAAAAACAGTATATTAATCTTGTACTCTGCAACTTTACTGAATTCCTCTATTAGTTCTAATAGTTTTTTCGGTGGAGACTTTAGGGTTTTGTCATCTGCAAATAGTGACAGTTTTACTTCTTTGTTTCCAGTTTGGATGCCTTTTATTTGTTTTTCTTCTCTGATTGCTGTGGCTAGGACTTCCGATGGAAAGTTAAATACAAGTGGCGAGAGTGAGCATCCTTGTCTTGTTCCTGACTGTAGAGGAAAATCTTTCAGCTTTTCACCATTGAGTGTGATGTTAGCTGTGGATTTGTCATAAATGGCTTTCATTATGTTGAGATATGTTCTCTCTATATCAAATTTGATGAGGGTTTTTATCATGAATGAATGTTGAATTTTGTCAAATCCTTTTTCTGTGTCTCCTGTGATGATCGTGTGATTTTTATCCTTCATTTTGTTAATGTGGTGAATCACATTGATTGATTTGTAGATAATGAACCATCCATGCATCCTTGGAATAATTCCACTTGGTCATGGTGTATGATCTTTTTTATATATTGTTTGAATTCAGTTTGAATTCAGAATTCAGTTTGTTGAATTCAAATATAATCCTTGATAATATTTTATCAAGGATTTTTGCATCTATATTCATCATAGATATTGGCCTGTAATTTTCTTTCTTTCATTTTTTTCATAGTAGTAGTCATGTATTGTAGTCATGTATTGCTTAGAATCTTCCCTCCTAGAACTGCTCTTGCTGTGTCCCACAGAATTTGCAAAGTTGTGTTTTTATTTTCATTTGTCTTGAGGTATTTTCTGATATACTCTTTGATTTATTCATTGACCCACTGTTTTTCTTGGTAGCATGTTCTTTATTTTTATTTATTTATTTATTTATTTTTGGCTGTGTTGGGTCTTCGTTGCTGCGCATGGGCTTTCTCTAGTTGTGGCAAGTGGGGGCTGCTCTTCGTTGCAGTGCACAGGCTTCTCATTGCGATGGCTTCTCTTGTTGTGGTCAACAGGCTCTAGGTGCGAGAGCTTCATTAGTTGTGGCACACAGGCTCAGTAGTTGTGGCTCATGGGCCCGAGAGCACAGGTTCAGTAGTTGTGGCACACAGGCTTAGTTGCTCCGTGCCATGTGGGATTTTCACAGACCAGGGCTCGAACCTGTGTCCCCTGCATTGGTAGGCAGATTCTTAACCACTGCACCACCAGGGAAGTCCAGTAACATGTTTTTAAGTCTCCACAGTATTGTGTTTTCCCCAGTTTTCTTTCTGTAATTGACTTTAGCTTCATATCATTGTGGTTGGGGAAAATGCTAGATATAATTTCTCTCTTCTTAAATTTGTCAAGACTTGTTTTGTGGACTAGTATGTGATCTATCCTGAAGAACATTCCATGTACACTTGAAAAGAATTTGTCTTCTGCTGTTTTGAATGGAAAGTTCTGTAGATATTTATTAAATCCAACTGGTCTTGTATGTCATTTAAGACCACTGTTTCCGTATTGATTTTCGGTCTGGGTGATCTGTCCATTGATGTAAATGGGGCATTAAAGGTCCCCTGCTATTACTGTATTGTCAATTTCTTCCTTTATGTCTGTTAATATTTGCTTTATATATTTCGGTGCTCCTTATATTTGGTGCATATATGTTAATGAGTGTTATATCCTCTTCTTTTATTGATCCCTTAATCATCATATAATTCCTTTCTTTGCCTTTTGTTATAGACTTTGTTTTAAAGTCTACTTTGCCTGATGTGAGTATTGCTACCACAGCTTTCTTATTTCTATTTGCATAAAATATCTTTTTCCATACCCTCACTTTCAGTCTGTGTGTATCTTTAGCTTTGAAGTGAGTTTCTGGTAAGCAGCATATAAATGGGTTTTGTTTTTTTATCCAATCAGCCAGCCTATGTCTTTTGATTGGAGCATTTAGTCCATTGACATTTAAAATGATTATTGATACGTATGTACTTATTGCTATTTGTTACTTGTTTTCTGGCTGTTTTTGTAGTTCTCTGTTCCTTTCTCCGTTTTTCATTTCTTCCCTTGTGGTTTGATGATTTTCTTTAGTGGTAGACTTGTGTTCCTTTTTTCTCTAGTTTTTCTGTATCTATTGTAAGTTTTTGATTTGTGGTTACCATGGGGTTCATATATGTTGACCTATAGCTATATCTACTTGTTTTAAACAGATAGTCATTTAAGTTCAAACACATTCTAAAATATCTACTTTTTTTTACTCCCTTCTCTCAGGTTTTGTGTTTTTGATGTCATATTTTACGTCTTCATTTTTATCCCTAACTATTTATTGTAGTTATAGTTGATTTTACAATTATTTGTCTTTTAATCTTGTAATAGCTTAATTGACTGATCCACTACTTTTACTATATATTTGCCTTTATTTGTGGCTTTTTTCCTTTCCTGACTCTCTTTTACTGCCATCTCCAAACTACTCTTTTAAGTTCTAAAATTTCCTTTGATTCTTTTCTATTTTTCAATATTTCCTATGTCTTCTCTCATAAAGATTATATTTTCCTTTAGTTGCTTGAACATATTTCCCTTTGGTTCTTTGAATCTATTCTTAGCTGTTTCATGTCTTCATTTAATCCATATTCTGGGCAATCTCACTGTTAGTTTTTTATTTATTAACCCCTCCCCCGACATACACACACACACACACACACACACACACACACACACACACACACACACTATGGGCCACACGTTCATGTTTCTTTGCTTGTTTAGTAATTCATGATTTCTGATGATAAATTGTAGAGATTCCAGATTCTGTTATCTTCCTTTGAGCACTGTTTATTTTTGTTGTAGTAGGCCCTTCATTTACTGTCTGATAACCTTGAGCTTGTACGGGTTGTATAGGTTGATTTGTTTAATCAGTAGAAAACTCTAGGTATTTTCCATGATAGTGTAATTTAGTGGTACTTAACCTCCAAATTCTGTCTCCACTGTGAAGCCTGCCAGGGCCTGCTCTCAATCTTTGTTATAGTAAATCTAGAGCTAGCCTTACTAGGTCATGGTATTTACTCCTAAGGTCTATTCCTTCTGTTCTCTCACCCGCATGCCTGAGGTTTTAAAAGTTCTATCCTTTCTGGCAAGACAGAACCTTAAACATCTCAAATCCCTGGCACTCCTTGACCTCTAATATCTCTGGTCCATTCTCAGCAATCTGATAATTTAGTTTTGTCTCATCTTGTGCACGTGCACCCTATCCCTCAACCAAGGACTTGTGGAGAACCACCACACAGATTCCTCAGTTCTCCCTGTGTTCAACTCCTGCTCCTATGCCCAGCTCTACAGATTCCAACCAATTTAGCTGCCACAATTTCTAATCTCTCCCATTTCAGTTCAGCAGGATCATGGCCTTTCTCTTGGATTCTTATTGCACTGTGGTTGGAAACTGTCCTAGTGAGAGGGTCAGGGTGGATGTGTGGCTTAACTTGTAAGTTTCTCTTCTCTTGAGGTTTCCAAACTTAACACTGCCTGTTTTCCAATGGCTGAAAATATTTGTCTCATATATTTTGTCAAGTTCTATGGTTATTTATGGTGAGTATGCTACCACGTTCTCGGTAACTTCATTATATCCAGAAGCAAAAGTCTAGAGTATTTTTATGCAAATGCATGGTATCATGTAATTTCACTTGTAAATATTCTAATATGCATTGCTGAATGACAGAGACTTTTGAAATTTTCCCTTGCCTTCTTCCTCCTCCCCTCCCTTTTTATTCCTTTGATTTGTTGAAAAAAAAAAAGAAACAGGTCATTTGGCCTGTAGGACCTTCCACATTCTAGGTTTAGCTAATTATTCTCTCCTGGTGTCAATTAACTTGTTTCTCTCCTTCCTGTATTTTCTGTAAACTGGTTGGATTTAGAGGCTTGAGGTTTTCTCTTTTCTTGTGCAAGAAGACTCCGTGGTGCTAGTCCTTCTGTTGCATCAGATCATGAAGTATGTAATGCCCCAGTTGTCATTATTTGAGGATGCTAAGATTGTCCTTAGGTGGTGTGACCCTGGTTTTTCATTACAAAGTTTCCCATTAACATTCTGCTTAGTAGTTTTAGCATCAGTTGGTGATTGTTGCATAGGTTTATTACTTCATTAGGGCTGGCAAAATGGAGATATTCTAATTCTTTAATTCTAGATTTGTTAGCTGGAATTCTTCTACACAGAAGAATTTTTCATCTTTTTTTTTTCTTTTTAGCTTCCTTGAAAGAGTTCATAGAGGAAAGGCAGAATAAATGTTTAATTTTTTCTTTTTTAAAAGAAGCAATCCAGAATTCCCTGGTGGTCCAGTGGTTAGGACTCCGGGCTTCCACTGCCAGGGGCCTGGGTTTAACCTCTGTTTGTGGAACTAAGATCCCGCAAGCTGCATAGCATGGCCCAAATATATATATATATAGTAAAAAAAATAAAAAAAAGGCTGTCCTTTAAAAAAAAAAGAAGCAATCCATTTTCAGCGACATAAGTTGATATCCTTGCAACCTTTTTGGAATAAAAAAATAGGTGTCATTATCAACTTATGAGTTTTTATATATTTTGGAGGTTCAATTATTTACAGTCATTATTCTTTCTGAGTTCACATTAGGCCAGTGGGACCCCCTGCTGCTTTGAGGATTTTGTCCTCAATTGTGTGTCAGGAAACTTCCGTCCACTTTGCTCAACTTTTCTAGTAATAAATCCCAACTCTTTGACTTTTTCCCTTCCTTACCCTCTAAAGTATGGTATTGATAGTTAACATGTCTAATTTTCCCATGAGAGATATCATATAACCAGTTTTTCTGGTTAAATCCTTGTTTCAATATGGTAGGTTAACTTTTACAAACCATTTTGTTAGGACATTATACTGTGTTCATAAAATTTTATAACAAGTTTTATTTCTTTATAATCCCTATTTTTAAAAAAATTGTCGCTAGACTGTAAACATATACAAATACAAAAATAACCTTAAATTTTGTACTAGATATTTAACAAGGTACAACAGTAAGACATAAGGTGATGTTTTCTGACCTCCACTACAGTTTTGCAGGTGGCAGAATATTTCATGGGTTCATTAGTCAAGCAGTTGAGCTCTCCTATTATTGCCCCACTGATCACAAAGTCTGTGTAAGTTATTTGGTAATCTTTCTCCTCTGACTCCCAGATTATTTGGTCAATTCCCAAACCTGGCTTTGATCTTTGAAGCTGTTCAGGGACAAAGAAAGAAAAAAAATACATATGCCAGTTAATTTACCAAAACTATTTAATTTATGGCTTTTTCCCCCTTTGGTTTTAACAGTTTTAATATTTATATATTGTTTGAGAACATGTATTACTCATAAGTTTTAAAGTGAATTTATTAAATTAGCAATGACTTGGAAAAAAAGCATTCTTAAATACTCTGATCTTTCTGATCCCACCTACTCACCCAACCTATACCTGTCTTAGAATGACTAAAAGCCCAACTCAAACATAAGATAAATAACAATTTATATTATAACTTTCCATCTTAATGCTGATCCTTTGAGGTTTCTTGTTATCAATAGGAACGTATGGCTTAAAGGTGATGGCTGGTATTATCATTGTGTCTGAGGAAGAAAATTGTTGTTTGGATAACAGCTACTGTCCAAAAAAAGGAATAATGGAGTTCTTAACATTGAAAGGTATTTATTCTCTATTATGTAACTTTTTAACTAGTGCTCACAAGTGCATTTATAAATGTCTCTGCCTTACCTTTACCATGCCTGAAATAATTACATAAATTCCTTGGGGCTCATCACCTTCTTCAAATATATCATTTCCACAATCAAATGTTACAACTCTGGATCTTTCCTAAAAAATATCACCAAATACATAAGCTATAAATAATATTTTAGTGGTGATTGGAGTTTACATTTTTTAAAAAGTTGTACATTTTAAAAGTAAATATTACTCAAAAATATCTGAGATTTTGTGTTAGTAATAAATTTGTAAGAGAAAATAGGAATTATGGCTAACAAAGAGAAGAAGGGGGCTTCCCTGGTGGTGCAGTGGTTGAGAGTCCACCTGCTGATGCAGGGGACGCGGGTTTGTGCCCGGGTGCGGGAGGATCCCACATGTCGCGGAGCGGCTGGGCCCGTGAGCCATGGCCGCTGGGCCTGCGCGTCCGAAGCCTGTGCTTCTAAGCAGGAGAGGCCGCAGCAGTGAGAGGCCTGCGTACCGCAAAAAAAAAAAAAAAGAGAGAGAAGAAGGTGGATATTCACAGGTATATGTAATTTCAGATGAGGTGTTCATACATAGATTAGAAAAAAATCTAATCTAGGAATAAGAATGTAGTAGAAGGATGAAAATATTTCATTTGGATGAAAAATAGGACAGATGCAAGCTAATGGCACATATGTGTCTTATACATACTCGTGCTCTAAACAGCTGATGAAGTAATAAAAAAATTCATTCATTCAAAATATTTTAAGCAGGTGAAAAAAATATAATTTATCTTTTGGTACTTATTTGATATAGAAAAAGATGTTAATAGAACAGGTTAAATCTGTTTATTTGTTCATCCCACAAACACTTATTGAACACCCGCTATGTGAGATGCTACATGGTAGGAGTCGAGTATTCAAAAGCTGGATGAGGTAAAAATTATAGTAGGGGAGAGAGATGTAAAGATAATAATTGTAATGTAATGTAATGATGCTATAATAAAGGTATATAGTTACAATGGTGATTCCTTCAGTCCTCCAAATTCTGGATGGACCATAGGATGTTCTTCTACTCGTGGGGTATTTGACTCTAAAGCCTGCTTTACAGAGTACCTTTGGTGGGGGTGTTTCCAGAGAAGCAATAAGCAGAGGAGGTTTGGGGGGAAAAAAATGAAAGCAAAGAGCATTTCAAGATAAGTAAATAGCACTCACAGAGGAATGGAATTAAAGAACAGTATAAAGTTCTTGGGATACCATGAGTGGTTCAGTATAAATAGAGTATGGGGTATATGACACATGGGTAACAGAAAGTAAAGATGGAGAGGTAAGCAGGAGGCAGATTGTGGGAGAACTTTGCATGTCATTCAAAGATATTTTGATTTTATTCTACAGGTAATCAATGACATCTAGATAATTTAAAACCGAAGAGTATCATGGTTAAATCTTTACTTTTTAAAATATCATTTGCTGATACATTAGAGATAGTATTACTAGCAAATACAAATATTACCTGAATAAAGCTTATATGGTCTTGGTCTTTATCTAGCCATGGAATATTATAGAGTGCTTTGTCAACAGTAAGAGGTTTGTACATAGTTTGAAGATCAAGTATCTCTCTTTTTCTGGCCATTATTAACTAAAACCACAAAAGTTAAGAAAGGAGATGAACAAAACTGGGGTTCACAGAATGTTTAAAACAATTATGATTATATACTATTTCCTTTTCTTGCTCTTCTGAGATTTTTGTTCTTCCATGGAAACCTTCAACCTCTCCCCTGTTATAGCATTTTTCTATGTTATCATTATTCTGAAGTCACAGATTACTTTTAAAAGTAAATCTTGGGCTTCCCTGGTGGCGCAGTGGTTGCGCGTCTGCCTGCCGATGCAGGGGAGCCGGGTTCGCGCCCCGGTCTGGGAGGATCCCACGTGCCGCGGAGCGGCTGGACCCGTGAGCCATGGCGGCTGGGCCTGCGCGTCCGGAGCCTGTGCTCCGCGACGGGAGAGGCCGCGGCAGAGGGAGGCCCGCATACCACAAAAAAAAAAAAAAAAAAAAAGTAAATCTTATATGTCCATGCCACTCTCTCACTTCGTCCCAGCTACCAAATGTAAAATAGATAGCTAGTGGGAAGCAGCCGCATAGCACAGGGAGATCAGCTCGGTGCTTTGTGACCACCTAGAGGGGTGGGATAGGGAGGATGGGAGGGACACGCAAGAGGGAGGAGATATGGAGATATATGTATATGTATAGCTGATTCACTTTGTTATAAAGCAGAAACTAAGAAAAAAAAAAGTAAATCTTTTACCGAAGTATAGCACATATGCAAAAAGTGCACAAATCATAAATGTCCATCAAAGAACATTTACCACATGAAAATATCTGCGTAACCAGCACCCAGATTAAAAAAGAAAACATTTATTGAACCCTAGAATCCTCCCTTATGTTCTCTTCTAGTCATTACTTCTACCCCAAATTAATCACTCTTTTTCTATTACCGTAGTTTAGCTTTGTCTGGTTTTGAGCTTTATCTGCATGAAATCAACGAGTATGTATTTAGTTGTGTCTGGTTTCATTTGCTCAACATTATGTTTCTGAGATTCATCTATAATGTTGCAAGGAGCAAACATTCATTCATTTCATTTTCACTGTTGTGTAGTATTATGTTTTATGAATATACCACAGCTTTATTTATCTGTTGTTGATTGACATTTGGGCTGTTCCAGTTTTGGACTTTTGAAATGCTGCAGTGAGTACTTGTTTGCTGTACATATGTACTCTTTTCTGTTGTATATATGGTTATGTAATCTAATTTCTGGGTCTTAAGATATGTATATGTCCAAATTTAGTAGATTCTGCCAAATAATTTTCCAAAGTGATTGTATCAGTTTATATTTCCACTCTAATGTTCCAGTTGCCGACACTTGGTATTGCCAGTTTTTTTTTAAATTTTAAGTATTCTGATGGTTGTGTATTTGTATTTACTTTTGGTTTTAATTTGCATTAAGCTTATGATGATGATATTTGGCATCTTTTCTTATGTTTATTGGCTTCTAGAATATTCTCTGTTAGGAAGTGCCTGTTCAAATCTTTTGCTGATTTTTTTAAAAAAATGAATTTTCTGTCCTGTTCTTATTGATCTGTAAGATATTTTTATATATTCTGAACATGAGCCCTTTTATGGATATATTTATTTTGAAAATTTCCTCTACCTTTTTGTGGATTGTCTTTTCATTATCTTGTATCTTTTTTTGTCTCTTATTTTCTGCATTACTGTCTTCTTTTGTATTCAGTTGATTTTCTGTAGTGAAACATTTAAAACTCCTTTCTCATTTATTTATATGTAATTCTTTAGTTATTTTCTTTTCTATTACCACAGGGATTACATTTAGCATCCTAGAATATAACACTCCAATTTGAATTTATAACAGTTTAACTTCCATAACATACAAAACTCTGCTCCTTTAACAGCTTCATCCCCACCCCTTGCAGCTGATGTCATAAAATTACATCTTTATGTGTTTGTCCAAAACACAAACTAAAAATTTTTTTAAATGCATTCATCTCTTAAATATGACATTACAAGCCAAAGCTATAATAATTCTAGCTTTTAGACTAATAATTACTTTAAAAATATATTACTCTCTCAAATTATGTAGAAAACAAAAAAAAATGGAGTCAGACACAATTATTACAATAATACTAGCTATAATAATTACCCATGTATTTACCTTTACTGAGATTTTTATTTCTTCATATGGGTTTGAGTTATTGTCCAGTGTCCTTTCATTTCAATCTTCATGACATGTTTTAGAATTTCTTTCAGGGCAGGTATAGTGGTAATGAACTCCCTCAGATTTTGTTTGTCTGAAAATGTCTTAATTTCCCTCTCACTTCTAAAGGACATTTTTGCTGGATATAGGATTCTTAGTTGACTATTTTTTCTTTTAGTACTTGGAATATATCAGCCCACTTTCTTCTGGTCTCCAAAGTTTCTGATGAGAAATCTGCTGATAATCTTATTGAGGATCCTTTGTAGGTGATGAATTTTTTCTCTATTGCAGATTTCAAAATTCTCTCTTTATCTTTCAGCAATTTGATTACAATGTGCCTTGATGTGCGTCTATTTGAGTTCACCCTGCTTGAAGTTCAGTGAGCTTCCTGGATGTTAATATTCATGCCTTACATCAAATTTAGAAAGTTTTCAGCCAATATTTCTTTAAATTTCCTGTCTGTTCCTTTCTCTCTCTCTTGTCTTCTTGGGACATATACATTGCATGTGTTGGTCCACTTGATGGTATCTCACAGGTCCCTTAGACTCTGCTCACTTTTCTTCAATCTTTTACTTTCTATTCCTCAGATGCTATAATTTCCATGGTCCTGTTTTCAAGGAGACTTATTTTTTTTTTATGCCTTTTAGCTCTTGCCATGTGGTGTTATACATATTTTACCTTAGGTTCATTCTTAAGGATTTAGAGTTTTTAATTGCTATTGTGAATACAATATTTTTCCACATTTTCTTTAGTTGTGGAATAATTTTGAAAGTTGATCTTGTTTCTGGAAACCCTATTGAATCATTCTATTGATCCTATATTATCAATTTTAAGTTAATTCTCTAGGGTTTTAGATTAAACAATCAATAAGCAATAATAGTTTTATCCTTTTTCCAAAACTTCCATCTCTCAAGTTCATTTTTCTTCTTGATCTGGCTAAGACTTACAAGCACAGCATTCACTACGTGTAATGATACTGTTCTTCTTTTCTCCTGACTTTAATGGGAATAATTCTAAATGTTTTGCCATCTAATACAATGTTTGCTTCAGATTTTTAATAGATACTTTTTATCCAGTTAAGGATGTTACTTCTTTTATTAGCCTTTGAACATTCTGAATGAGAGTTGGATTTTATCAAATGACTTTTCTTCTTTGATCTCTTAATAAGTGAGTTATATAGCTATTTTGGGAGACAAAACCTTCTTAGTCATAGTGTATTATGCCAGATTCAACTAGCTACTATTGTGTTAAGAAGTTTTATATATGTATTCACAAGTATAATAACTTTTTTCCCCTTATACTATTCTCGATTTGGGAAATAAATTTTATACTTACAGATTGAGTTGGGACCCTCTCTAACTTTTTACATGTCACAGTACCATTTAAATAACTTAGAGAAAGGAAATGTAATTAATTCTTACCCTATAATTCAGTGTTCTTATAAATCATAGTTTTTATGGAAAAAGTTGTTTCAGTGTCACAGGTAACTCCCAGGAACATATTGATACCCAGTCTAGCCTAGGATGAGGAATAGTTTCATTATACCTTTAGTCTGGGTGCAAAGCATAGAAAGAAGTTGTCCCTCACTATGGCAAGAAAGGAAAGGGAAGTTGACCAATAGAATTGCAGGAAGGAAACTCTCTCTGATAGGTGCTTTTCTTTAGACAACTATTTTAAGTTATATATTTATATTGCAGGAATGGCCTATATTGGAGAGAGCCAAAAGTAGGTTTGATGATCATAAATGACTATATATCAAGTAAGTATATTTGCTTTGAAAATATTCTACCATACCTTATTAATTTCAAAACCTTCAATTTTATGAAGAATTCCTTTTAACCTGAAAACTTTAACAATTTCTCTAGCCAAACTGAGCATGACATTAATCTCCTCCTTTGTTTTCATAGTGACAGCGATTTCTGGGTGGTCATACTCTAAGTAGCCTGAAAAATAACAAAATATTTTCAGAGGAAATAAGACATTGCTTAAATATTTCATGTGGACAGTAAGCTAATATTTCTTCTTTAAACCCATGGAGTATAACCCTCACCACAGGGAGATGTATCTCTCCCTGAAGAGGCCTCTACAATCAATCAAAATTCACCAGTAGTTGCAGAATTCTGCCTGACATTTTCTTGTCGGCAGCCCATACCTGTGTCTAAGGCCATGAAGGACAGGCAGCCCTAGTCCTAGGATCAAAATTATACTGAAGCACCTATGCTGGACAATGACAGGTTCTCCTGGGCTCTAGGTCTGGAGTTCATGACCCAATTTTTTATTCTGTTTGAATGAAGATTTCTGACTACTGTGTGCTTAAATATGGCTTCTGATCAAGGTCTCTCACTCCTCCTGGGTCATTTCCACCCGTCGGCCTGGGCATCTAGATGACTCATCTATCTATGTTCTTCTGCCTGTCTGATGTGGATTCCTGGATGCCCATGAGAGTTTCATCCACTTAGGACTTTTTCTTCGTCATGACCTCTTGTCTGGCTTGACAACTATCTGTCATGCAAGATCTCTCATGCTTGGCCTCATTCCCAGGCTTGCTGTGTTCTTTTGTTGTCCACCATCTGGTACCAAACTCCCTTCTTCTCCATACACATAAACACTGTGCTATAGGGATGTGTCTGTCTCACTCCCAGGATTTGTGCTGCACTAGGACCATGAATTGGCGTGATTCAGAGAACAAGTTGTTGTCACGTTTGGGCACTGAGCCTCCTAGCAGTCACATCAGCGATCTGTGAGGCTCTGTTCCGAATTCAACTTGTTTTAAAGCCTAAATCCTCAGATGGCAACTCTGTGGCAAATGGAGGAAAAAATAGCTTCTTTCCTTGTGTTGCTCAGGAAGGTATGTTTGGAATAAAACAGAATTTATAAAGTGATAAAGACATGCATAACCATGGCATGCAAATGTGTTTTCTTTAAACAGAAATTAAAAGGCCTTCATTGTGGTATAAGGCAGAGAGAACAAATGTGGAGGGGTAATATTACACTATTCTCATCCAGCCAAAGGTACGATCATGTTGATTGTTGAAGTTATTCATTTTATTATTGATAGTAAGTAGGTCTCTTCAAAGATCAGTTTAGTTATCAAAACCATTGCCTCTCTGAAGAAATGATGATAAGAGATGGTCATGTTAGATCTTTAGGGTGAGAGGTACCTACCTAGCTCTTTCATAGCATGTCCTGTATTCTTCGTTACCCTCCTTAATAACATCTACAGAACAAAAGAAATGTTTTGGGAGACAAAACTGTTATAAAATGTCTTTACATTTGCAACTGATGAATTTTTAACCTAAATTAATAACTTTAGGGCTTCCCTCGTGGCGCAATGGTTAAGAATCTGCCTGCCAATGCCGGGGACATGGGTTCGAGGCCTGGTCCGGGAAGATCCCACATGCCGTGGAGCAATTAAGCCCATGTTCCACACCTACTGAGCCCGCGTGCCACAACGACTGAAGCCCATGTGCCAAGAGCCTGTACTCCGCAACAAGAGAAGCCACTGCGATGAGAAGCCTGTGCACTGCAACGAAGAGTAACCCCCACTCACTGCAACTAGGGAAAGCCTGCACGCAGCAACGAAGACCCAAAGCAGCCAAAAATAAATAAATAAAATGAATTTAAAACATAACTTTAAAGAAAAAATATGATGGGGAACTTTTCAGGAATTAGAATTGAATTTTGTGTAATGAATTTTATTTTACTCCAGCAAGAGTGGTGGAGAAGATAAGAAGCGGCATTACCTAGGCTAATTTTGAGAAGCCTAAAGGTAAGTCATATATTTTTTCTTAAAGGAACTTACTTTAGGATACTATTGATTCTGAAAAATACAGGCATGCTAGGTACTCTCCCATTCAATTTTTGAGAGCCTCCAAATTTGGGAAACAGGTGTGGCTTTCAACCTTAAATGAGATAGAAGTTTTAACCAAACTATGTGGGAGCAGAATTGAGGACTGAAACTGGCCAATATCTTAGAGATTCAAGTCCTTCTGTATTTTCTACTGTGTATCCTCAATATGAGTGGTTATAAAAGGTAACAAAATTCAGCAAAATAGTTTTATAATTACAGGTGGTGAAGAGAGAATAGATACAGCTCTTTGTGTTCAACTACATATTGAGTGTTCAATGTTCTCAACTACAAAGCTTTGGGCATATAGTATATAGAATACAGCATTCAAATGTTCTAAATTATCTTGAAAGGTGACTGTTTAATTCCACATAGCTAGCAAATTTGTGGGGACATATAATCTGCTTAATTGAGAAAATGAAAAATAAGGTCTAGAACTTAGGCCCTAGCATTCTCTTTGCTGTTTATTAGCTATGTGTATGACTTTGGGCATAATCATTTAACCTCTCTTGGTTTCATTTTTCTCACCTGTATAATGAGAGAATTAGACGTGGTTTCCCTCTAAGTAAGTTATTGGTACTTCTTTCCATTTGCCATATCCCCATCCTTTACTTCTTTCATTATTTACTGTGGGAAAATCAGGGATATAGAGAAATAGAAGGAGCCTTTGGGAATTATGAGGAAAGTCTGTTGGCTCAACCCTGCCATCACTTATCGTCCTCCAATATTTCCTATTTAATGCATCTGTAGCCTGACAGATCCTGGAACTTGCATTGAGAGAAGCTGACCGCTGCACACGGGTTTCATGACAGCTCCACAAGGACAAAAAGATGTGCTCCAAGAGCCTCATAACTTGTTAATATGGCACAGACACTTCAGTAAGGAGCCTTTTGAGTAATCTAAATGTTGATTGGTTTCAGTTTTTACAGACATTTCTTAGCAAACCAGGAGTCAAAGGTCATATATAGACAGAAGACATGATGGGTGAGGGAAACTGAGGGGTGAGGGACATAAACCATTTTCTTAGTATTTAAAGTTTTCCTCACCTGTTTAACCTGTTTAGAACTTGCAATCTTATCAATTATAGTCATTATGTCTGCTTCGCCTTGGATATATCCTTTTAGTATAGCATACTTAAAGGACAGCTGATGACTCATGTTTTTATCTAATATCTGCAGCAACTTTGGTGTTACGAGCTAAAAAAACAGGACCACTATTTAATATAAATTGTACAAATTATAGTTGATTTTATGTTGGTTAGTTTAAAATAGGTATTAATAAAAAATGACATGCTCTCAATAGTAACTTGTCAAGATTCTTGGTTATTTTATTCATAGTATCTCTATAATTTCATGGCTAGAGCTATTTCCCCATAACTAATAATATTAGATGTCTCTGTGAAGTTAAGACTTTATTCTTTACTTATTTCCCTTAGAGAGAATTGCATGCTATTTTCCACTGGTTTAAATTCTTGGAAAACAATGTGATTAATCTTCTGGGCTTAGGCCATAAAATGACTGTCTATAAAGTAGTCACTTTTACCTGCTAAACCTCCCACTAAACTTTTCACTAGATGGTTCATTTGAGTGAGAGTCCACCACAACTGTACTCCCTGTTTGACCCCACAATTAACCTCTCGCGGTTTCTTTGCTGAGGGTTTAAGTCCCCAGGTTATCTGTTACCTTTGTACAGTCTCCTAACTTCAGCAGAGTTGGCTGATCCCTAAGTTTTCTTGTCCATGCTCCATAGTCTCCACACTCATATAGAAATAAATAACTACTCATTATACTTGTTATAGGAAGACATTAATTAGACAGTCAAAGGTCATTTTTGATGCTGTGATTTTATAATATTATGAGTTTATATAACACAAAACATGTATTTTTCGGTTTCTTAATTTGTATGAATGTATACTATTTGCTTTGTCACTACATGGTTTGTTTTGTTGATTTCCATCATTTATTTCAGGTATTCATAAGAATAAACATTACTTTGGAGTTTTCATGTGCTCTCTATTCAAAGGAGAAGCTGTGATGAGTATTTCTGTACTTTCATGTGCTAAACAAATTTCTAATATAACTTGGATATTCATAATATAATCTGTTATAAAACTTAATTTGTCAAAGGGATCTAAAATATAAACATCAGCCCAACAGAAAGTGGAAACCATAAAACTAGTAAACTGCTTTTATTCGATATTCATGAAGCAGTCAGGAGAAGTTTGAAACTGCATGATTTAATAGTTCTTTACCTTCAAAATGCGTAGAACACGAAGAAATCGAACAACATTTATAAAGACCACTGTTTGAATCAAATCAAAAGTATAATAATTAATGGAATTTGTCTCAATAAGCATTACATCTATGATGCCAATTAACGTAATTGTTAACTCAAATAGATTCCAGGCATGTAAAAAATATTCCTTCTTCATTGCTGCTATCTGTAGATTTAAAAAGAAATTGTATTATCTTATTTGTTTTTGCTTTTACTACACCATTTTCCATAATAACTGAAACATTGCTAGTTAGGTTTTTCTCTGATCTACCCTAAGATTCTACTTGTCTAAAATACTAGAAAGTGATCATGTCAACTTGAAATTAAATGGTTAAAATATTGAAACATCTATTCCAAGAGAGAAAATATTCAAAATGCCTACTAACTTATTAATTCATTCTTTATTTATTTAAAAAAATTTTATTGAAAACCTACTATAACTAAGAGAGTAGGAGTGGTCAAAAATGATTGTGGAATCCAGCCTGGGAAATTAGGTTTCCAGGGTAATTTTGAAGCAAGAGTAGGTTTAGAGATGATACATTTGATTTGAATGTGCTGTTTGAGATTTTTGCACAGTATTTTATTGTAGAAATCCAGTCATCAGTTGTCTATATGATCTGAGGCTTGGAATAAAATCTGAGCTGGAGACATGAGTTTGGGAATCATTAGACTATGAATGGTAGTTGATGCCAGGGAAGTGGTTGAGATAGACTGACCCATGAGGCCCTTTATTATTTAATTCATGTCTGTGTCTCCTGTCTCATTTTCCATATCCTCCACACAGATTTAACATCTCTCCAATCTCCATCCTGACCAACCCATCCCTAAGCTCCTGTCATTAGGAATAATGTTCCTTGTAGGTGTCACATTGCTGCTTCTAAGATTTCCCTTGTTCTTTTTGTCCACTCACATACTCACTCTCTACTTTGACTCCTATTCATTATTCAGAATTCAACTCAAGCATCTCCTTTCCTTAATAGCCTTCCTTCTCTGAACCTACTATTCTGTGTAAGGAACTCCGGTTTTTCCCATAGCATCCTGTGTAGGTCTCTATCATAATACTTAAGATACTGATTTGTAATTTTGATTAATTTGTCTTTTTTAGCAGCCTGATTCCCCTACTCACTATGATTCAGAGACTGTAAGAGACAGACATATTTACACCAGGGAAAGGGTAAGCTTGATTACAAATTAAGAAACTCATGCTTGTTTGTAAACAGACTGTTGTGTGTTTAGTGGTAGAGAGTCATTTCCCTTGAGTCTGCTTACATTTGGCGGGGCTGAGGAAATTCAGTGTCTGAATCTAGGGACCAGAAGACCAGATCCTGGTCTTGTGAGGTCCTGCTCAAGGCACCATTCAGCTACTGTAGATGTCTCATTTCCTTCTTATTGAAACAGAATATAGGTTAGATCACTCTCTTAGGAACTTGAAAGAACTGGTATAAACAGTAAGACTTTATCCAGCTACCAAGTATTCAGAAACGAGAAGGAGTTTTTTGGAGGTCAATAGAATACAGCCACAGGAGAGGAAGAGCTTGGTATAAAAGGATAGTGTAGGCTTCAAAGGAAGAGGGGTTTGTTAAATATAAGGTTGTTAAAGAATGGTTAGAAATTCAGGTAATGGAAGCCTCTGGCACTCAGATATAGAAGAGTGATTACCCTTCCTCTGAGAAAGTTTCAAAAGATCCATTACTCTAATAGGTTGAGGAGTGTTTTGGGAAAAGTTTGAAAATACAAGAAGGAAAGTTAAAGGTAGAATTGTGTATTAGAAAGAACACAAATTTGAGGGATTGGATCCCAACTCTACTATCATTAGCTATGTGACCTTAAACAGCTTCTCAGAGACTCAGGTCCCTCATCTGTAAAATGCAAGTCATAATATACATCTACATTAAAGGGTTAACTTAAGGATTTGAAATGTTATAATTGCAATGATACCTGGTACCTTAGTGATCAGTTATTATTGTTGTTATTAACATAATGAATATTTTAATAGGCATAGTACAAAGGGGGCAGAACTGAACTTGTGTAGAAAAGACAGCAAAGAAAATGATAAGTGAAGGCAAGCTTGTAAATTGGGCAGTGAAGATGACTCCTGAGTTAAATAGAGACAAGAACAGGATTGCACATTTGGGACTATCCTCTTAGCTACGAAGTATAGCAATGTCTCTGCAGTCCTGTTCTGATCTCTTAAGTGGACTTGATTGAAGGAGCTATGGCTATGCACAGTTGTGGCAGCAGCTTAAACTTGGCAAAGTACAAAGACCACAAAGCTAGAGGGATCGTTTTCTCTCATTTAGGCCAACCCTGATATTTTATAGAAGAAGAAACTGAGTTTGGGAAAAGCTTAGTGACTTGGTGAACAGCTAACTGTCAGAGAAAACCAAAACCAGAGCCAAGTCTGCTGCATCCCAGCTCGGTGTTCTTTCCACTATAGTACATATTAAGTGATTTTAGGGAACACTTTACTCTCACCCTCACCCTGGTACTAACCCTAACCCTAATTGCTTTATTTCTTCTTAATTAGGTGACATCTCCTATGGTTGTTCCAACTAATTGGAATTTATTACATACAATGTGATTGAATGTGAAGCCATTCCCCTCCCCCCACCAATCACAGCTCTGCAGTAGCATTTTAATTTTCCAGTAACGATTTGAGATTTCATCCACTTTGTTTGAATATCATATATAATTCTTCTATTTAAATCGTCTGGCTAAAAATATTTTATATTACAACTTGATCCATATGACACAATACTATTATCATTTTGTGGACCCATCAATACATTTCCATCATTTAACAGCTACCTTTATACTGGGTTTAAAAAATCAAATTATGAAATGTTTTTCAAGTATAAATGAATTTCTATCAATCTACTTATCCATCTGTTTATCTATCTAGCATAAAAACAATAAAATGGGACTTTCCTAGTGGCACAGTGGTTAAGAATCCACCTGCCAATTCAGGGGACACGGGTTCAAGCCCTGGTCCAGGAAGGTCCCACATGCCATGGAGCAACTAAGCCCATGCGCCACAACTACTGAGCCCACATGACACAAGTACTGAAGCCTGCGCACCTAGAGCCCATGCTCTGCAACAAGAGAAGCCACCGCAATGAGAAGGCCTCACACCGCAACGAAGAGTAGCCCCTGCTCGCCACAACTAGAGAAAGCCGGCGCCCAGCAACGAAGACCCAAAGCAGCCAAAAATAAGGAAAGAAAGAAAAAGAGAGAGAAAGAAAGAAAGAAAGAAAGAAAAAAGAAAGAAAGAAAAGAAAGAAAGAAAGAAAGAAAGAAAGAAAGAAAGAAAGAAAGAAAGAAAGAAAAATCTTCCATTAAAAAAAAATAAAATGAACATCCAGGTGCTCACCTCTCTGCTAAGTTAAAGAACTTTGCCAATACCTTTGTAACTCACTCTGCATCCCTTTGACACACACTAATTAAAAATTTGCAAATACAAAATCAATCCTTAAAGTATGAATATTTTCTATTGTCACCCTAAAATCACCTTTAAAAAATAAATTTGTTTGAGGAGTGAGGGAGAATTTTATACACTCCTTTGGAAAACTGTCTGTAGCTAGTGTTGAAAAATGAAATTAGGAAATGTTCCTGTTAATCATATCACACACACACACACACACACACACACACACACAAACACACACACAAAATCACATTTTAGCTTACCTTAAGTAGTGCCTCCGCAATATAAAGTGCAAGAAAAGAGTAGTTAGCATATGTTAATTCAAGCTCATAGATATTGTTTAACACAGATATCCAAGAAATTATAATAGGAAACATATTCATTAGTATCACAAGGTATCCGACATACTCAAATTCATCAGTAAATACTATTTTATGACATACACGAAGAAACCAATGTCTGTAAAAAAAAAAAAAAGAGATAGTTTTAAGTTTTATCTGATAAAATAATTACACTGAATTAATTTCAATATATGCTCAGTTCTGTTCTAATCATCAATAGCTACAAAGCCCAACTTAATTCTTAGAAGTAGCTGTCACTACCATACACTTTCTGGCATCCTACTTCATATACTTTCCTTTAATTTCTTCCTTTGCTAAATGTCTTCAGGCTGGTTTCCCCTCTTTCTCACTTTCCTCACCTCTCATTCATTTTTACTTATACTTTTAGTAGAAATACTTCAGATCATAAGACAGGGATAATTCAAACTGGAAATATTAAAAAAAAAAACAAAGCAAATCTCTCCCACCTTCTAATAATTCCACTTCTCAGAGATGGCTACTATTACCAGTTTGAATATTTTTCCAATATTTTTGTTTATATAATCATATTTATAAATACAAAAGGAATTATATCATACATATTGTTCTGTAACCTGTTTTTTTTTTCTCTTAGCAATGGATCATGAGTATTTTTCCTTGTCAAGGGGTATAATCTGGAACAAATCCCAGCATGTGTGGTAGTGGAACAGGTTAGGTCGCATTTTATCAAAAACTTTAAATTAACATACATGCTTTGAAAAATTATTTTTATACTGAGTATGCTAGACAGTAGAATTGTGGGTGAGAGGATTTACTTAATGTATTTTTAATTTTATTTTTAAATTATTCAACTAGTATAATAATGCATTATTATTGCTAAATCTCAAATGAAATTATTAATCAATTATTGATTGAAGAGTGGGTAAGTGCTGGATTACTTCGCTATTCTTAGAGGTAGATCCGTGTTACGCAGGACCTGAAATTTTTACAATTTGGAGCCCTGTTTAAGGAAAAGAAGATGAAATTATGAATACATATATGATGCTGTCATCAAATTGCAAAAATCCTCCAAGGCCTCAGGCAGTGCCAGTGTGAGAGAGGAGCCATAGAGTGTAAGTTTTGTTAAGTTTATGGTAACACTGCCTCTGCCCTTCTCAGCCCTCTCTCCAGACTGTTTTTCTTTTCTTTCTATTTAAAAAAATATTCAGCCATATTGAGGTATAACTGACATAAAAAATTGTAGATATTGAAAGTGTACATCATATATACATGTATATATACAATACAATGTATATACATATACATTGTGAAAGGATTCCCCCCATCTAGTTGATTAATACATCCATCACCTCACATAACTCTTTTTTGGGGGTGTGACCATTTAAGTTCTACTCTCTAGCAAATTTCAGTTATAAAGTACAGTGTTCTCAATTATAGTCACCATGTCTTACATTAGATCTTCAGGCATTATTCATCTTATAGCTGAAAGTTTGTAACCTTTTATCAATCCCTATTTCCCCAAACCCTCAGCTCTGGTTTCTACTATCTGTTTCTATGAGTTGACTATTTTTTTTTTAATGAATGAATGAATGAATGAATTTATTTTTGGCTGTGTTGGGTCTTTGTTGCTGTGCACGGGCTTTCTCTAGTTGTGGTGAGCAGGTGTTACTCTTTGTTGTGGTGCATGGGCTTCTCATTGTGGTGGCTTCTCTTGTTGCAGAGCATGGGGTCTAGGCATGCAGGCTTCAGTAGATGCAACACGCAGGCTCAGTAGTTGTGGCATACGGGCTTAGTTGCTCCACAGCATGTGGGATCTTCCTGGACCACGGCTTGAACCCATGTCCCCTGCACTGGCAGATGGATTCTTAACCACTGCACCCTATGAGTTGATTTTTAAAAATCATCATTGTATTTCATTTTTTTCATTGTACTTATTTTTAGAGTTAACATATAAGTGATACCATGCAGTATTTGTCATTATCAGTCTGGCTTATACTTAGCATAATGCTCTCAAGATCCAACCATGTTGTCACAAATGCAGGAATTCCTTCTTTCTCATGGTTGAATAATACTCCATTGTATTTTCTTTATCCATTCATCCATTGATGGATGCTTAGGTTATTTTTATATCTTAACTATTGTGAATAATGCTACTGTGAAATGGGAGTGCAAATATCTCTTCGATATCTTGTTTTTATTTCTTTTGGATATATACTCAGACGTGGGATTGCTAGATCATGTGGTAGTTCCATTTTTAATTTTTTGAGGAGACTCCATACTGTTTTCCATAGTGGCTGCATCAATTTAAGAGATAAGAGAATGTGAAATGAACAAAGAACTATAAAGTAGCAAGAAAACAATTATCAAATGGCAATAGTAAATCCATACCTATCTACTGATGATTTTCAGTAGTGGTACGCTTAGATTCCTTTCTCTTTATCTTTTGTGTATCTACTATTGTTTCTTGCTTTGTGGTTACCATGAGGCTTACATAAAACATGTTTATATTTATAACAGTCTATTTTAAGGTAAACTTAACTTTGAATGCATACTAAAATCTTTACATTTTTACTCCTCCTCTCCACATTTTATGTTTTTGATGTTACAATTTACATCTTTTTACCTTGTGTATCCATTAACAAATTATTGTAGTTATTTTTAGTACTTCTGTCTTTTAACCTTCATACTAGATTTATAAGTGACTTACTCACCATTATTACAACATTAGATACTCTGAATTTTACTATATATTTATTTACTTATGAAATTTATACTTTGATATGTTTTCCTGTTATTAAAAAATTCCCATTCATTTTAGCTTGAAAGGGACTTTAGTCCATTTTAACATTTCTTATAAGGCTGGTCTTGAGGGTGCTGAATTCCTCAGCTTTTGCTTGCCTGGAAAAACTCATTGTCTCTTCTTCAATTCTGAACAATTTTACTGGGTAGAGAATTCTTGGTTGGTAGTTTTTTCTTTTTTTTTTTTTTTCTTTCAGTACTTTGAGTATATCATACTACTCTCTTCTGACCTACAAAGTTTCTGCTGAAAAATATGCTGATAGCCTTATTTGTGTGTGTGTGTCCCTTGTATATAACAAATAGTTTTTCTCTTGCTGCTTTTAATATTCTCTCCTTGTCTTTAACTTTTGACAATTTAATTACCTAATGTGTCTCAGTGTGAGTCTCTTTGGATTAATCATATTTGGAAATTTCTGAGTTTCCTGGATCTGGATGTCTGTTTCTTTCCCTATGTAAAGAAAGTTTCCAGCCATTATTTCTTTGAATAAGTTTGCTGCCCCTTTCTTTCTCTCTTCTCCTTCTGGGACCCCTTTAATGTAAATACTGGTCCACCTGATGGTGTCCCATGAGTCATTTAAGCTATCTTCACTCTTTTTCATTTTTTTTCCCCCTCAGATTGGATGAATTCTGCTGCCTTGCCTTTGAGTTTGCTTGTCCTTTTTTCTGCTTGATTTAGTCTGCTGTTAAACCCCTCTATTGAATGTTTCAGCTCATTTATTCTTCAGCTCTGTGATTTCTGTTTGGGACATTTTTATATTTTTTATCTCTTTGTTAAATTTTTCCCTTTGTTTATACATTCTTCTTCTGACCCTAGTGAGCATCTTTGATCTCTCTAACAGATAAATCACTCTAACAGATCTCTTTAAGAGATAAATCACTTATCTAAATTTCATTAAGGTGTTTCTGGAGTTTTATTCTGTTCTTTTGTTTGGAACATATTCCTCTGTTTCTTCATTTTCCTTCATGCTCTCTGTTGGTTTCTGCACATTAGATAAAACAGCCACCTCTTTCGGTCTTGATGGACTGGTCTTGTGTAGATAAACCTTATCATTCAGCCTAGCCTGAGTTCTTGGTTGTCTCTCAAACCTTTGTGATTGTCCAAGCTGCCTTATTTGCTCTTAGTGGCTCCCGGTAGTTGACGATGTGCCAAGATCTGTTTGTGTCCCATTGTGGAGAGTATCATTCATCACCTAGATGCAAGTTGTTTGGAAACTGGACTCCTCAGGTAGCAGCTTTTGAGGTATGCAAATAGACTTCTTTCAGGGAAAGATTGGGAGATGGGTATTTCCATCTGCTCCATCTGCACTGAGCTCTGGGGCTGTAGCCCATTAAGAAGGGTTTCTTTGTTTGCTACAGTCCTGTGGGTCCTAAAATACAAGCCCCCTTGGCCACTAGAGCCAGGCAATCAAGAGGTGTGTCCTTTGTGTGGCAGCCACAAAAGCTAGGGTGCCAAATTTTGCACAAGCTCCTTCCAGGGAGACAACATCCTCATGAACCCATTAAGAACTGTTTCTTTGTCTGCTCTAGTCTCGTGTATTTTGTGGTTATAAGCCTCATTAGATTTCAGAACTAGGTATTTTTGGGGCCCATCCCCTAGGGTGAAGTCTTAAAAGTTGGGGTGCTAGATATTGGGCTCAAACCCTTTGCTTCTCGGGAGAGACTGGGAGTTGTGTGTTCCCTTCCGATTGTATGTCTGTGCCAGGGGGTGAGTTTTATGGTGAAAGTGTGTCTCAGCCTTTCCTACCTGTTTCAAAGTAGGTATTTTCTCATTAGCCTTATGTGTAGGAGTTGCTCAGATAGTTTCTGGATTTCTTTCAAGGAGAACTCATCCATGTTTAACTGTAGATTTGGTGTGTCCATGGAAGGAATTGAGTTCAGGAGCCTCAATGCCACCATCTTGGATGAGAGAACAGACTGCTTTTTAAAATTTCTTCCAGCAATAAAATCACATCTGGCACAGCATTACACTTGAGGTTACCTTTTGCTTAAATTGATAATTGACTATAATCTGACTTGTTTATGTCAGATAGATAAATTAAAGGGGATATGATGGGAATTACTTACAATTCCTTTAAATCTTTAATGTTGGTGTTAGTTTTAAAACTCCTCCTGGAATGCTATATTGCTTCTTATTACTATTTTGGCCAAGGGTTCCACTTGGTCACTTGGCCATTTCTGCCATGATTCTTATGATATAGGTCAACAGACAATGTTTGTGTTCAGCTAGACACTAAGTATATTCATCCCAATTATACACTTAGGGACTTAGGGAAATAAACACACAGTGGACCTGGTGGACTTCTATGAGACAGACTGGGTCAGAAACTCCATAAATTATCTGGCCTAAAAGCTCCCAGTTTAACTTGAGGAACACAATAGTATTTCAAGCCTTTGGTATCAGTATCATTTAAAATGCCATAACCCAAAGTCCTAAAATAGCCTGAGTATTTTCTTTTCCCAATGCACAGGAACTCTGGTAAAATGATTAAATGTCCATCTGAGAGAAGATTGAGGAAATATTTATCCTACATATTTGTGGTGTTGTTGCAGTTCTTTCTCAAGGACTCTGGTTCTGAGAATTGACTTAGCTATCTTGCAGTCATTGACTTCATCCCTTTGCTCAACAGCTCTCCCTTTCTATCTTTAGAAAAGTCAAGTAATACCATAGTTAACTGTTTGTCTATATTGTCTTTTAATATACAATATTTGTTACCCATCCTCAGGTCAAACACTCTGACTGCTACTCAAGGTTTGCTGTCCCCAAAATAAAGTATGCCCACCTTGCCTCTGAGATTTAAGTGTTGCCATCTGTCTTCTGCCATTCCCATTTCCTTTTGATACTAGAGAGGCCAGTTCCACAGCAGACTTAATGATGGTTAACCATGTCCTGCAGAGGACATCTATCATTGAGTTTCTCACTGTTGCCTTGGTGAAGGGAAATATCCTCCGTTCTTTCGCAGGGAACAAGATCATGAGGTTGGTTCTTCATTCTAATATAATAAATCTAGTTAAATATTCCAATTTTATCATCTGCATTTCATTTATTGTAGGTTATTGGCCTGGTCAAGCTTCAAAGAACCATCTCAGCAATATAATAGCACCAGCTCCAAGTGTCCTAGATAGAATGTTGAATCCTGAATTATCATGGATAAGACCTCTGTGCCAATAAATTTCTCCCTAATCTGGCCTTATGTTGCAGCCCTCTTGTCCCATATCCTCAAGGTCCATCCCCTTATATGTTCTACTAGTATTTGCTGATGTCAGGTCCTGTAATTCCATCAGCTGACAAGTTGTAGTCTCCTGAAGCAGCCACTATATTTCCCCCTCCAGCTGTGTTGAGACCTGACCTGAGTAATTATCTTGAAAGCAATGAAAAGGTGGTAGAAACTATTATATATATTATCCATGTTATATAATTTATATATAAATTATATATTTTTTCTTTTCATTATATAAATCTTCTTTTGGTGATTGGCCTTGTTCATTTTTGTGATTCCATAACTTACTAATTTCAACATTTCATTAATACTTATAGTCCATATTGGATAATTTTAATAACTGAAGTCTTAGGGATATAAATCTGCTGCTGTTATTTCTGCTGATTCACTCTCACGATTATTTGTTTCCTTGTGTGTTTGTTCATCTTTGATAGTGACTTCGTCCACTGGTTAGAGAACTCAATTTTTATTTAGCACTTAGTAATAAATGCTAACATTTAACTGCTTACTTAGTGCTAGTCTCTGGACTAAGTGCTTCTACACACACTATTTATGTAATCTTTACAACAATCCCATAATGTAGGCAGAGGTGAACCCAACTAGCATATACTAGTACCTACTATGTGCCAGTTATCTTGCCAAATGCTTTACATATATCAGTCTCCAGAATATGACATAGATATTACTTTATCCGTTTTTCAAATGAGAAAACTGAGACCTGTAAAACTTATCCAGCTAATAAATGATAAAGACTAGGATTCTAAACTAAGCCATCTGACTCCAGAATCTGTATTACCTACTCTGAGATGAATGATACATAAGAGACAGCCTAAAAGGTAGATTGACTACAAATCCTAGTTTTTCAAATCTCCATTTCTTTGTTACATCAACAGAAATAAGTACTCAGAAAGTTGTAGCTTAAGTCACTATTGAAGGCTTTAAAAGAACCATAGTACAAAAATATCCATATGGTATTTACTGATACTCCTATTGAGAAGAGGGAGACCTCTCCTGAATCTAAGAAAAGGAATAAAAGACATCCCAGTTGGAAAGGAAAAAGTAAAATTATCTCTATCCCTAGGTGATATGCTCTTAAATACAGAAAATCCTAGAGAATTCACAAAAAACAACTAGAGCTAATAAATGAATTCAACAAAGCTTCAAGATACAAGATCAATATACAGAAATAACTTGTATTTCTATATACTATAAATAAACACTACAAAAATGAAATCAGGAACACAATTTTATTTGAAATAGCATAAAAATACTTAGGATTAAATTTTACCAAAGACATGTACACTGAAAACTATAAGACATTCCTAACAGGAATTAAGGATCTAAATAAATGAAAAGACATCCCATGTTCATGAATCAGAAAGTTTAATATTTTAAGATGGTAACACTACTCAAAGCAATTTACAAACTAAATGTAATCCCTATGAAAATCTCAATGACATTTTTTAATGTGCATAAATAGATAAGCTAATCCTAAAATTCATATGGAATTGCAAGGAACCCTGAATAGCTATACCAATCTTGAAAAAGAAAAGTAAAGTGGATGGACTCACATTTCCTGATTTCATAATTATCTAGCAGATGTGGAAAACAATTTGGTGTTTCCTCAAGAAATTAAATAAATTAATTAAATTAAATAAATTTTATTTTCATATGATCCAGCAGTTTTACTCCTAGGTGCATATCCAAAAGATGGAAAGCAGGAATTCAAACAAATACATGTACATAAATGTTCATAGCAGCACTGTTTACAATAGCCAAAAGGTGAGAACAACTCAAATACCCATTAACCGATAAATGGATAAAGAAAATACAGCACGTCTGTACAATGGACTATTATTCAGCCATAAGAAGAAATAAAAGATAAAGTATTCATACATGCTACAAAGTAGATGAACCTTATGCTACAGATACATGCTACAATGTGGAAGAAACATTATGTTGAGTGAAAGAATCCAGAAACCAACTTACTTCACCCTGTATGACAGACTCTAGGTCCATCCACCTCACTACAAATAACTCAATTTCGTTTCCTTTTATGGCTGAGTAATATTCCATTGTATATATGTGCCACATCTTCTTTATCCATTCATCTGTCGATGGACACGTAGGTTGCTTCCAGGGTGGGATAGGGAGGGTGGGAGGGAGGGAGATGCAAGAGGGAAGAGATATGGGGATATATGTATATGTATAGCTGATTCACTTCTTTATAAAGCAGAAACTAACACACCATTGTAAAGCAATTATACTCCAATAAAGATGTTAAAAAAAAAGAATCCAGAAACAGAAGGCTATATGTTATATGATTCTATCCATATAATACATTTGGAATAGGTAAATTCATAGAGACAGAAAGCAGACTAGTGCTATCCAGGAGCTGGGGGAAAGAGAGAATGGGGAGTGACTGCTTAATGGGTACTGGATTTACATTTGGGGGATTGAAAATGCTGTGGAATTTGACAGAGGAGATGGTTGCCCAACGTGAATATACTAAATAACCCTGAATGGTACACTTAAAAATGGTTAACGTTTAATCTTGTATGAAATTTACCTCTATAATAAAAGTTATTACACTGTACCTTTTTTTCTTTAAGTAACTTTTTGTATGTATATAATAATTTAGTTGTAAACCACCTCAAAATATTTTACAAAGTATTCAGGATATAAATTTTTAAAAATAAATAAAAGGAAATTTCAAATGATTATAATGGCATTTCTAGTAAGGTTTAAAAGCACTTACCTTGATGGGATCCCTTTTTCCCTTTTTGTATTATACACCCAATTGAGCAATACTTTTCTAGTAAAGACAAGAATTTTTTTGCTTTCAGAATAATTCTTTATTGTCTCAGCACTCATATATCTAAAAAAAAAAAAAAAAAAGAAGAACCTTTTAACATGCTTTAAAATTTTTGAGGTAAGTTTAATGCAGTATTGTCAGGAGGCAGGAAAACTATTTTGTCCAGTGATCATAGGAAATGAGACACTTTCATGGGCATAGGTCCAAGTCATGAAGATGTAGATAAAGGTGGGTATATAATTATGAAGTTAGATTGTGGGTCTCATCATTAAACAGAGAGTAAAAAAAAAAATGGAGATAAGTGGTTCAAAATAGAGAAGTCAAGTTTCAGGGAGAGAAAGCATACCATGATTCAAATATTTGGGATTCAAATATATGTGGGTTTTTGTGTTTGATCCTCCATTATCTGGGTGGCAGTGAACAAATTACCTCATTAACCTGTTTGCTCTCACAATGGAAGTAAAAATACTTATGTCAGCCTGGGAAACTTAAATGAGAAGCATATATGAGGCATCCAGCCCAACTCACACATTCGCCCATCTCTTTTCTTGCACCTTCTGGGCTAGTAATCAGGGAGTTTATGGGGAAAATACAAGTGGTGAAGTGAAAGAGTAAAAATGGTTACTTGGAGAAGTTGGTGCTCATAAACCCCCAAAAAACATTTGCCCCAAGTTGCCTGTAGTTTTCTTCTGGGTTTTTTGTTGAGGCAGTTCAGATCTATGTGCTATGATTTGGTCTTGCTCAGCAAATTCCCTTGGTTTTATGAGAAACTTACCTGCTGCTGACCAGATACTTACATTGTCTTCATCAGAAGGAGGATGGGGCTCCATCCCTGGATCTGAGGCCCTACCTTAAAATGCAGCTTAATGGAAGGGCATTGGTGACTTAAGTTCAAAAGTGGACCTTGTTCTTCCTATGGATTATGATGTTCTCACCCTAAAATTTGGGCAATTTCTCAGTTACAGGGATACTGATATAATTAAAAAGAAGGAAGTTATTCTGTTCTCTGTGATTCAACATAATAATGTGGTAATTACATGGAAAATCATGAATGTATATATGACTTGATTCATTTCTGATTCTTAAAATATTTGATTGAGCACCTTTTATGCTTGATAAATGCATGGGGTAAACCATAAATACTGGTCTCTGCCCTCAAGATTCCAGAAAACTAGTGGAGTAAAACATGCAAACAACAGTTGCCATTAAGTGTAGTAAGTGTTCTGCAGAGACAATAAGAGGACACTCTGGACCCACAAAGGGGGGTGTTGAATATAGTCTTGGGGAATCAGGAAACCTTCCTGAAGGAATTAATGTCTAAGCTAAGACTTGATCATTTCACAAGTTCCTATGAATCCTAAAATTCTGTGATATCAATGTGTGTGATATTTTACAGGCCAAATTATTGTGTTTTTCAGGCTCTTGAGTTCCTATTTTATACCAACATGTTCACTGTTTAGACCTGATTTAGGAAAAGAGTATGATCTCTCTAACTGGATAGTGAGGTAGGATAGCTTTGAATCCGTGCTCTGTAATTCATTAGTTACATAACCCTGGGTAAATTATTTAAACTCTCTGTGCCCCACTTTCCCCACCTGCAAAATAAAGATAATAATAGCACTTATAGGATTTTTATGACATTGAATGGGTAATACATGTAATATGTTTAAAACTGTGTCTGACACAAGACAATAAATACAAGCTCTGTTCAAAGTATTGCTTCTTAGGCAATTATGCAGGCACTTAGCACAGGTCCTTGTACCTCTATTTAACCCCCTACTGTTTTTATCTTTAGACTTGTTTTCGTGCCGCAGGGTACCCCAACAGGTGGGGCTATGTATAGGAATGATCAGCAGATGGTGAAATCAACTCCAAAGCAACACAGCAAAGCAGCAAGCACTGAGCACAAGTGTAATTAAGAGAAAGTTCTCTGATCTGAACACCATTTCACTGATCTTGATATTCCCTAGTGCTGGCATATAGTTTTGCACACATTAGTACTCAATATTTATCTCTTGCATGTATGAATGAAAATGTAATAAATGTTTCAAAATTTGCCTTTGTTGCCCATTACGAGTCCTTTCAAACCTTAACCCCATTTACTCTGGGTCCTCAGAGACATATGTTGCTTCTGCCTTTGTGGGTTTTAAGAGGAAAAATCAACGTGGTGGGCTGAATTGCTCTATATAGGTACTGTTTTATATGTATTCTACATATGTTAACCTCTCCTGGACAATGCAGTGATACTACTTTTCAGCATGTCATTTGTTCATTCATTTAAAAACTTCTGCTGTACATAGTGCCTCTGTCTTTAAAGTATGAATCATATTGTTTTAAATTGATCACATCTGCCCAGCCTTCTCCCTCTACTTCACTAACATCGTTCAGGTCCCCTAAGCATTTGAGGGCCCTAGAGCAAGAGAGCAGGTGGAGGACTTGCACCATATATGCAAAGATAATGTCATAATGATTTGCATGGCTAGGCTTGAAATTAAAACTCTTAGACTCTTTGAAAATCTGTACTCACTGCAGTGAGAGCATGCTCCAGTGTCTGGCTGCTTCTCTTCCCACACACAGCTTTATCTCTCACTGAACCTCAAGCCAGTGCATGTGAGTGGACACCAGGTTGGCACATGTCTTAGGTTTTGAGGGGTGCACACTAAGGGCTCAGTTTGCTTGTAAGATCATGACATAAGGGAAAAGGCCCAAGCAATCCTAGAAATAAGCTTAGGACCACTTGAGCAGGAAATTTTGGTGTCCGTGGTACCAGAAGTGAGATCTAGAACAAGAAGGTATGTCTGGGTTTTGGGTGGTCGCTGTCGCAACTGCACTGCAGTTTAACTCGTCCGTCTACCCAGTCATACATCCTTCATCCTTCCACTCCACAGGGGATGATCTGAGGGTACTCCCTAACATGCTGACTTTGAGGAACTCATTGCTGACTCTGGAGGCTTGCATCTAAAGAAATCATTATGAGGATATCAGGAGATGTTGTGCATTGGGAAGATGTGCCTGGAAGGACTAAGGAAGTCTTTGACCTCAGTGAGGTATCTGAGTAGCCTAGAAGGAGGAGTGGTTTACCACAGCTTAGCTTTGCAGGGGAGGGTAAAAGGAGAAAGGGAAGAGCATCTCAGTCAGAAGAAGCAGCTGGTTCAAATGCACAGAGGTGTGAATGAGTGGAGCAAGTTTGGGAAACTGGAAGCAGGTGATTTGGCCTGGTTGTGGGGTGGAGAGCAGGCAGTGGCTTGCACGCATAATACTGGATGATCTCAAGTTACCGGACAAAAGCAAGAAACTCATTTGCACAATTTCCTAAATGCAGTGGCTTAGGATGGAAGCTTTCTCCTGAAAATATACTTACTCTCCTTTCTCACCAAAGCTTCCTGCTGCACCTACCAGCACCTGGACTGCACTCTGGGATAGAGTCTCATTCCTGTATTGTCTCTGGTAGCTTGCCTAAAAGAAATGTTGAATCAAATAATTCTATAATATGGATAACAGGGACAATATATTATTTTCTTTATGGAAAAATAATCTGTGAGAAAGAAGTCCAAATCCCCAAATAATCTAGTATCTTTATATTAAAAAAATTTTTTTTCTATGGAGTCCAGACCATGAGGTCAGTGCAGAAGGTAGGTCTGAGTTTTGGGTGGAATGAAAATGGTTATGCAGGAAACTAGGTTCCTCTAGATGTTAATTAGGTTTTCAAAAATAAGTGGAGTTCTGTGGCCAAATAAGTGTGGGAACTGTTGCAAACTATCCTCATCTTAAAAGTTTATAATGTATATTAGAATATTAAAGACTCTGAGAAATTCTACAGTAAGGGATTCTGATTTATATCTTTATTTAATTCCACTTCCCCAAATATTTTGACAACAGAACTCTCTTGTCTCCAATCCATTCCCAGCATAAAATGAACTGCTCCTGTGGTGCAGACCACAGACATTCATTCATTCAGTCCATATACTGAGAGCCCACTTGGCTTCTGTGTGCTGAACATTGTTGAGAATCAACTTCCTAAATTGGGGTGTGTGATATGACTAAAGATTCCTGGTTCCATAGAAGACATTCTGTCTGCACAATTATTTAAGGACATTGAAACATGGTTTTGCTCTTGGGGGATCCTAGAAAGGGACAGAACTAAATTTAAGGATGGAAGGTCAAAAGGTTATTTGTCAGTAATGAAAGGAATTCAATAGAGTATCATTTTCTCCTTAAACTTCATTAAAATACTTGCAAAATAATGTAAAATTAAAATATTTTCAGTATCCTCAAAGATAAACACTAGTTTGTGGGGAAAGTAAGAAAGCTGAAAGTCTTATGGAGCTCATGAAAGCTTAGCGACATAAATGACAAAGCAGTTAGATACTAGAAAAATGTTAAATCTTAAATGATCCTTCACACCAAAATGTAAGAAGAATTTAGAGAATGGTTGATTCCGAACAATAACTGCCATCTCTGAGCTCTCTAATATACTATTGAATTAACATAATAATTTATATTTTACAGAAAATTATTTAATTCTTGCAACAGCTTTATGAGGAAGGTATACGAATCTGCATAGATGAGAAAGATGAGGCTCCTCAGGGAGTTGAGCAGTTTTCTCAAGATCACATTGGAAACTCAGTTCTTTCTGAATTTAAAGCCTGCCTCTCTTTTCCCCCATTATGTTGTGCTGCTCTCCTGTGTCACTGTCTTACCATGCTGTGCTTCCTCTTCTTTCTTTTTTGAATTAGTTAATTAATTTATTTGTCTTCTCTGGGTCTTAGTTGCCACACGCAGAATCATCGTTGCCGCGTGTGGGTTCTTCCTTGTGGCATGTGGGATCGTTAGTTGCGGCATGCATGCAGGATCTAGTTCCCTGACCGGGGATCAAACCTGGGACCCCTGCATCGGGAGTGTGGAGTTTTAACCACTGGACCACCAGGGAAGTCCCCCTCTTCTGACATACAGTAGCGGAGGAGATATTGCTCCCGTTAACGAGAGCTGGCTGAGATTTAAATAAAAACTCTCAGAGCTTTGAAAACTGCAATAACCAATTAATACTGTTGGGAACAGTGAACATTAGCATTGAGATTGCAGAAATCAAATCAACAAGCTAAGATACACATGAAAATATGTCTAGAACAAAGAAAGACTAAAAATATACGAGGTGAGATTAAGATCTGGAGAATAGAACAGAGAGATCCAATATACTTTGAAAAATAGGATTTCTGGATTAAGACCTAACACACAGCACAAAATCAACGAAGATATAATAGTAGAAAAAAATCATTTAAGGCAATAAATCAAAAAGGTACAGGAAGTATATATTGCAGAAAACACAGGCTATCATGTGTGGAAGGAATCTAAGAGGTCATTCAGGTAGCATAATTTCCCCTTTTACAGATGGGGAGAATAACAACTTAAAAGAATATGTTCTGAGTCACATATCATATTAATAATAAAAGCAAGACTCAAAATGGTGTCTCCTGCATTGATTTTAAGGGTTCTTGAATACTATATTTTCCTGAAATAAATTAAAAATCTGGAAGTGACTCAAAGACATGATCTCATAAAATCTGCTGGTAGAACAAAGCATGATATGGGCATAAGTTCACCCTTCATGGCACTGCCTCAATTGCTTAAAGAAGTTATTTAGGTCCTTGGAAAGCTGTCTTTGAGACTCAGCTTGTCTGCCAGGACTACTGCTGAGGAGGGAATAATCATACCCTAAAGATCTTCCATTTCCCAAGTTAGACTGAGCAAGCAGAATCCTATATGCATGGAACAGCTGAGAAATGCATGACAGTTCCACAGGCAGTGAGGAAGGCCCAACATGAACATTTTGAGAGGATGAGTCATGGCAACTGGTCAAGATTCTGACCTGGATAGAAAATGGTAACTAGGCTATTAGCATTTCCTCACAGAGTCCTATATGCTGCTGTGCTACAGAATTTCTTTAATTTTTACCCAAGATTTGCTATGAAAACATACTAACCTATACCTGCAGTTACTAGTGGACTTGGTGGTATTCTTTTGGGAAAAACTGGTTTGGTCCAGAGATAGGCAGTGTCATGGAACTGACTGCATAACGCATCTGGTGGTAGAGCTCAGCTGTAATTCCTGCCATTGGGATCTGTGAAATTCCAAGTTCCTCAAAATAAAACACCTTCTACTTAAGCTAATTTGAGTGGATTTCTTTCTCTTTTTGTCCTTTTCTTTTTTCTTTTTGCAGTCAAGCGGATTCCTAAGACAATGCCAAACTTCTCTTTGCCTTTGTAAACAATCTATTAAGCTGTGCAGGTGAACATAACCAAGATGTCTTAAGCAAGGGAGAAACTTTTCAGTATAATTTTAGCCAATAATTTAATTTTAATTTTTTTAGTATAGTACTGGAACAAAAACAGATATGTAGATCAATGGAACAGGATAGAGAGCCCAGAAATAAATCCATGCACCTATGGTCAATTAATCTATGACAAAGGAGGCAAGAATTTACAATGGAGAAAGACAGTCTCTTTAATAAGAGGTGCTGGGAAAGTTGGACAGCTACATGTAGGAGAATGAGATTACAACATTTTCTCACATCATATACCAAAATAAATTCAAAATTAAAGACCTAAATGTAAGACTGGAAACCACAAAACTCCTAGAAGAAAACATAAGCAGAACACACTTTGACATAAATCGTAGCAATATTTTTTGGGATCTGTCTCCTAAGGCAAAGGAAACGAAAGCAAAAATGAAAAAATGGAACCCAATTAAACTTAGCAAAGGAGACCATTGACAAAACGAAAAGACAACCTACTGAATGGGGAAAAAATATTTGCAAATGATATAAATGATAGGACAATAATTTAAAAAGCGTATAATAAAATACTAACTATTTGTGCTGACAGGAGACGCCTCTTGGCCAGCTCCATTGCTTCAGTGTTAAGGGTCTCATCTATTTCTTTGTTACAGTGTAGACATTTCACTTTCTGATGTTCTGTTGTTTCTTCTTGGCCCAACTAAATAAAACACAAATCAAAACCAAAAAATAATGCATGAACATTAACATATTGTTTAGCATAAACCTCAAGCAATTCACATACAATTTTGGTTTAAAAAAGTATAGAAATTTTGCTAGATACAGAAAAATGCTCAGATGAGTTTTCTCATCATTTGCACAGTCATCTAGAGGGTAAAATAATTGCCAGTTTTGGGGGGAAGGAGTTACATCATATTTTTACCTTTGCATGGCATTGGTAAAATTTTATAAAAGCTACTACATTTCTGATCACACTTTAAACCACTGGTTCTGAAAGTGTGGTTCCCCAGCACCAGCAGCATCACCTGGGTATTGTTAGAAATGCACATTCTCAAACCCCACCATAGAAATGCTGAATCAGAGACTGTGGGGAGATGGGACAGCAATCTGTGTTTTTACAAGCCCATTCCATGATTCTGCTACAGCTAAAGTGTGACAACCACTGCTTTAAACTAATCACTTAAGGTAGAATAAAAAGTGAGCATGGCTGTTAGGAGATGGGTATATGGATAACTCCATTTTATAGATGAAAAAAGTTGAAGCTTAGATAAAATAAAAGGTTTATATAAAGATCACAAAGCATTTATTAAGTGATAAAACTAGGATATGAACCCAGATTTTCTGAGTCTAAAGCCAATGTTCTATCTATAACACTAGAATGTCCCTCATGTCAGCATCATAAAGAGGAGAATGTAGTTGTTTAATTATCTGCCTTCTGAAACAGATCAAATACCAGAGTGGTGACCTCAACCCTGACTTTGCATTAGAATTAGCTGGGTAAATGGATTAAAAATATATATTTGGGACCCTCCTCAGACCATCTGCATCAGAATCTCCTGGGTAGAGGCTGGGAAATCAATCCGTATTTTTTAATAAGCTTTCCAGGTGATTTTGATGCAGCCACATTAACAAAAGGCCACAATCAGATATTGGGAGCTACTATAAAAAATCCTTAGATTTGACTTGGTACTTTTCTTATCCAGAAATCCTGGCAATATTCCTGCAGACACAGGCTTGATTCTGGACCCCCATCTGGAGCTTCAAGCACTTGTTAGAGGATTTAAAATGGAGCTTTAGAAATCCTATTTCATAGCAACCAATTATCTGATGTCTACAGTCATAGAAGTTGGCCCCTCATATTGTGTGATGCAGAAAAACATTGCAATGAAAATTGGATGTAATATAGGAGATGGCAACCCAGAAGAAGCATTGAGCAGATACCAGGACAACTTTTATTATTTCTCCTTGTGGCATTCATGACTGCTGATGAATTATGAACTCATATATGAATTAGAAGTCTGACCATGGAGATTCTAAAGCATATCTCAGAAGCAGGAGGTGACATTTCACCACATCTAATCGTATGACACTGGCTTTGAATTCTATTTTATATTACAAAGTAATATTAATCATAAACCAGGGCCTAGCAAGTACTTGGCTATATAATAGCCTAAATAAACACTGAATCAATGCTGTCCATCCTCAGTCTAGTAAAAAAACTAGCCATTTTCTAAGGCTCACTCTCTTTTTTTTATGCTGTCTTTTAAAGGCAGCTCCAATACACTAGTCCTTCTTTTGAATTTACAATACATACTTGCTATACTCAAAGGGGTTGTCACTTCTACTTTGCCCCATAGTGGTCACAAAATTCCCTAAGAATTGTGAATTAATATTTATAACATTTATACTTATTTAAGGGCAATCATATCCACTTTGAAGGAATAAACAAAAGATATTACTTGCTTACTGCATATGGATTTTGCAGTGTAATTGCTTTCTCAACCATGTTCCAATCTGCGTTAGCAAGATCTTTGTCAAATTTGAGTGCAGAGGCTGCAGATATGGTTAGTTCTTGAAAGTGTTGAAATGTATAATACAGTGATTTATACTTTGTTGATGTGACATCATGAAGACCTTTGATACAAAGAACACATTTTATAAATAGTAGACATCATCATTTTGATGATATATATACAATATACATATATACGATGTGTAGGAGATATATGCAAGAGGTATAGATATACATATACATATATGTACACAGTGTATGTTAGATATATACATATATTTCCCACTTATACATAAGGTCATATATATAAGTATTTATGATATATATTTATTTATCTCCAGATGTATACATTTGACCCTTGAACAACATGGGAATCAGGGGTGCCAACCCTCCACGCATATAACTTTACAGTTGGCCGTTCATATCCATGGTTCTGCATCCTCAGATTCAATAAGCAGGTTCATGTCATACTGAAGTACATACTAAAACATTTTTTAAATTAAAAAAAATTCACATCCACTTATAAGTGGATTGGCATAGTTCAAATCCATGTTGATCAAGGATCAACTGTGTGTGTGTGTGTGTGTGTGTGCGTGTATGTTATATATATCTCCAGACCTCAATAATGTTTGAAGGAATCTTACTACCAGATACAAATTCCCTTTTTCTGAGCCATAGAAGTTTCTTTGGAAAGCAATAATGTTCCATGAGCAAATGTTCACTGCTCTCAGTGCAAGTAAACAGATGCTCCACAATAAGAATTTTAGGTTTATTTAGCTACTAAGTAGAACATCTGATAAACTGCAAAATTTTACCTCTTTAATCTGTTTTTCCCATTTTACTATGTTAAGGCTCAGAAAATAAAAACAGAAAAAAAAGTAAATGGAAGAAAAGATTTTGTTGCAAATATGAGGATGAAGGTGCAATATTATCCATAAAGATGAAATTTAAGATTGGTTACAAAATGCCATATGAATGAAAACTCTGCGTGTAACAAGAAAGGGTGATAAAGCAGTTAAGAATACAATGGATTAAAAGCATTAGAGCAATTTGTTTTTAGTTCTTTAACTGCCATTATCAAGGCATGTGAGTTTAGACAAGAACTTTTAACTCTATAGATTTCAATTTATCAATTGTTAAAAAGTAGGGGATTGAAACAGTCATATTGTATAATGTAGTTGCCTCCTAAAACTGGTATTTCTGCTTCTACTCTCTTCATAGCTCCCAATCAGCTATCCACAGAACCAGAGTTGTCTTTTTAAGGACCTTATTCATAAAATTACACTTACTTGCTTAAAACCAACTAAGAAATCCATTTATCCCTTAGAATAAAATCTTAAAATTCAAGGTCCTTCATTATCTAACTCTTTCCCTACCTCTCCCATCTGGACTTCCTTCACTATTAGCATTGTTCTCGAAGGTCCCAGCACCTTACCTTCTATCCTTGAACTCATTCGTTTTCTAATTTCCTCAGGAATCTACTACCTGTTGTGTTTTCTATTTTATTTATATGTGGTTTGTTTATTTTTATACAAAAATGACTCTGATATTACTTTATTTGACTTGTTTACTGCCTGTTTCTTCTCTCTCCAACATAAGCTCCATCAACTCAGAGTTTTGTCTTCATAATGCATCACTCAGTTAGCATAGTGAATGGCATATAGGAGGCTTTTAATAAAAAGTTTTTCAAATAACTGAATAAACTTATTGTATAATTTTACTTAAACTGGACTAATGTAAATAAGTAATCTTTTTTTTAATTGGAGTAAAATTGGTTTACAATGTTATGTTAGTTTCTGCTGTACAGTGAAATGAATCAGCTATATGTATACCTATATCCCCTCCCTCTTGGACCTCCCTCCCATCCCGCCCCTCATCCCACCCATTTGGTCATCACAGAGCACTGAGCTGAGCTCCCTGTACTATACAGCATGTTCCCACTAGCTATCTATTTTACACATGGTAGTGTATTTATGTCAAACCTAATCTCCCAATTCGTTGTACCCTCCCCTTCCCCCTCTGTGTCCACATGTCCGTTCTCTATGTCCACATCTCTATTCCTGCTTTACAAATAGGTTCATCTGTACCATTTTTCTAGATTTCACATATATGTGTTAATAATATACGATATTTGTTTTTCTCTTTCTGGCTTACTTCACTCTGTATGACAGACTCTACATCCATCCACAACCCTACAAATGACCCAATTTCGTTCCTTTTTATGGCTGAGTAATATTCCACTGTATATATGTACTACATCTTCTTTATCTATTCATCTATCATTGGACATTTAGGTTGTTTCCATGTCCTGGCTATTGTAAATAGTGCTGCAATGAACACTGGGGTACAAGATTATTGCTTATTGGCCTAACAAGCTTATTGGCCTAAACAATTCATATGATTTTACATAGAGATCCAATTTCCTCTTCAATTAGACACCATTGATTTGTATTTATATGGCTTCTTTTTTCATTATTAACAACTCTTTAGCATGTTTGGAATATTTTTCTCTTCACTCAGAATATGAATTTGCAGGGCTTACCGAGTTTAGTAACTGCCATTGGCAAAATAAATCTATTGACAATCAGGCTAACTAAGGATACTGACACTCCATGAAATAATATCTGGAATAGAAAAAAAAAACAAAGTAAGTTTTCCTCACAATGTCATATAATATACTCTATATTTACCAATGTAAATTAAGCTAGGATGTACTATGTCAATAGATACTCATGGCAGAGGGGAGTTTGGATGTCAGGCATGATGAAAGTACTCTGGGGATTCTCTATCTTCTTGCATGTGCTTCATTCACATTTCTGGAACCAAACCAAAAATCAGGACACATGGTTTGACAAATATTTATGTACATATGAAGACATTAGGAGAAAATACTTGTTCTTAAATTCCATTACTGCACTTCCTGAGCCCTGGAAATATACCTGTGCTTTACCAATTCTCATACAGCATACACACCTCCATGTACACAGCCACACAGTTCTCTGCTCAACATTATCAGCACATCTGTATGAAATAATTCTCTCCACCTAGGAAAAGAGAACAACTCAGAGGCCTTGGTATGTTTGCTCCACCTCATACTTTGCCTCTCTGGCACCCTTTCATTGCCAGCAGGGAGGAGCAATTGATGCCTTTGGTGCCACCTGTTTTTTTCTTCTCCACTTATATCCCAATTAATCTCCATGGACAGATGAAGTGATACTTTTCAATTTGATACTACATACTTCCATCGATTTATGGAATTCTAACTTCCAGAACTTATTTTGAACTCTTAGCCAGTCCTCTATTCTTTGGCTACAAATGGAGGCTAGAGACAGAGCATGAAACCACACAAGAGGCTTTCAAGGTTGCACACTAGGATCACCAGAGAAACTTTAAAATATTGGTGCCCAGGATGTTTCCAGTGAATATTCTGATTTAATTCTTCAAGGGTGCAGCCCAAACACTGGTAATTAGAAAAACCAAGGTATAATCTACACACATTGAAATGTACTTACGTATCATCTGATAAGTTTTGACAGTGCATACACCCATATAACCCTTAGTCCTATCAAGATGTAGAATATTCTCATATCCCTCTAAATTTCACCAGTGCTGCTCCAATCAATCCCCACCTCACACGAGGCAACTACTCTTCCTATTTCTATTTCTATAGGTGAGATTTGCCAGTTCTAAAACCTTCATTTAAATTGAATATTATGTTTCTCATTATAGTTTTAATTAGCATTCCCCTAGAGTAATGATGTTAAGCATTTTAATGTGCTTAGTGGTATATATCTTTCTTTTTGAAACATTTGTTCAACTCTTTTGCCTATTTTTAAAATTGGGTTGTTTTTCTTTTATTATAAAATTGTAGAAATTTTGAAAAATATATTCTGGATAAAAGTGCATTGTCATACAGACGGCCAACAGGCACATGAAAAGAAGCTCAATATCGCTAATTATTAGAGTAATGCAAATTAAAACTGGATAAAAGTGCATTGTCATACAGACGGCCAACAGGCACATGAAAAGAAGCTCAATATCGCTAATTATTAGAGAAATGCAAATTAAAACTACAATGAGGTATCACCTCACACCAGTCAGAAGGGCCATCATTAAAAAGTCTACAAATAACAAATACTGGAGAGGGTGTGGAGAAAAAGCAGCCCACCTACACTGCTGGTGGGAATGTAAATTGATACAACCACTATGGAGAACAGTATGGAGGTTCCTTAAAAAACTAAAAATAGAGTTACCATATGATCCTACTCCTGGGCATATATCTGGAGAAAACTCTAATTCGAAAAGATATATGCACAGCAATCTTCACTGCAGCACTATTTACAATACGTGGAAGCAATCTAAATGTTCATCCACAGATGAATGGATAAAGAAGTTATATATACAATGGACTATTACTCAGCCATGAGAAAGAGTGAAATAATGCTATTTGCAGCAACTTGGATGGGCCTAGAGATTATCATACTAAGTGAAGTAAATCAGACAGAGAAAGACAAATATCATAGGATACACTTACGTATGGAATCTAAAAAATGATACAAATAAACTTATTTACAAAACAGAAATAGACTCACAGACATAGAAAGCAAACCCGTGGTTACCAAAGGGTTTAGCAGTGGTGGGGGAGATAAATTAGGAGTTTGGGATTAACATATACACACTACTATATATAAAATAGGTAAATAACAGGACCTGCTGTATAGCACGTGGAACTATATTCAATATCTTGTAATAACCTATAATGGAAAAGAATCTGGAAAAGAATATCACTTTGTATACCTGAAACTAATACAATATTGCAAATTAGCTATATTTCACTAGAAAAATACAGAAAAATGTACATTATCAGATATATGTGTTATGGATATTTCCTCTCAGTTTGTGACTTACATTATCCATTTATGTAAAGCTATCTTTTGGTAAGCAAACATTTTTAATGTTGAGAACTCCAATTACTATTGTTTTTTTGTTCTAAAAACCCTTTGTCTATTCCAAGGTTGCAAAGGTATTCTCTTATGTTTTCTTCAGAAGTTTTAGGGCTTTTGATTTTATATTTATGTCTGTGATGCATCTCTAAGCACTTTTACATATGGTGTGAGGTAAAAATGGAGGTTTTACTTTCTTTGGCAACTTATTTACCTTATAACTGGGAGTCTGTACTTTTAGCCTGCCTTTATCCATTTCCTCCGTCTCCTCTCACCACCTCTGGCCATCACCAATATGTTCTCTGTTTCTGAGTTCAGTTTTTTTAGATTCCACAAATAGTTTTTTGAATGTTAAACTAATATTTCTGGACATATTTTTTGGATAAAGTCTATTTGATCATAATGTCATACTTTTTATATATTTAAAATTAATTGGCTACATATTTTCTAAGAATTTTTGCATCATGTTTAATTAATGGTTTTGTTTGTTTGTAATTACCTTTGTTGGGGTTTAGTATCCGAGTGGGCTGGCCACATAAAATAAGAAAGTGTTTAATCATTTTCTATTTTATGAGAGAGTTTATGTAAAATCGTTATCATTTATTCCTTAAATGTTTGGCAGAATTTTCCAGTCAAGCCATCTGGACTTCTAGTTTGTGAGACAGTTTTAATTTATATACCCAATTTCTTTAACAGATATAGGGCTATTCAGATTTTGTATTTTCTTTTGTGTCAGTTTGGGTAAGTTGTGTTTTTGAGGAGTTTAACCGTTTTCATCTAAGGTATTGAATTATTCTGACAAAAAGTTATGCATAATTTCTATTTATTACTCCTTTCATAACTGTATAATTTGTAGTCATATTCTCTTTTTCATTATGGATATCAGTAATTTGTTCCCTATCCCTTTCTGTCTTCTCTGTCTCCCTCTCTTGCTCTTTTTTAAGGTTTAATATTTTATTTATTTTATTTTTTTTACATCTTCATTAGAGTAAAATTGCTTCACTGTGTTGTGTTAGCTTCTGCTGTATAACAAAGTGAATCAGCTATACGTACACATATATCCACATATCCCCTCCCTCTTGCATCTTATCCCATGTGTCCAGGTGGTCAAAAAGCACTGAGCTGATCTCCCTGTGCTATGCAGCTGCTTTCCACACCACTATGGTGTATCTATTTTACATTGGTAGTGTCTATATGTCCATGACACTCTCTCACTTCATCCCAGCTTACACTTCCCCCTCCCTGTGTCCTCAAGTCCATTCTCTATGTCTGCGTCTTTATTCCTGTCCTGCCCCTAGGTTCTTCAGAACCATTTTTTTCTGATTCCATATATATACATTAGTGGCTGTATCAATTTACATTCCCACCAACAGTGCAACATGGTTCCCTTTTCTCCACACCCTCTCCATCATTTATTGTTTGTAGATTTTTTGATGATGGCCATTCTGACCAGTGTGAGGTGATACCTCATTGTAGTTTTGATTTGCACTTATCTAATGATTAGTGATGTTGAGCATCCTTTCATGTGTTTGTTGGTAATCTGTATATCTTCCTTGGAGACATGTCTATTTAGGTCTTCTGCCTATTTTTCAATTGGGTTATTTGTTTTTTTGATATTGAGCTGTATGAGCTGCTTGTAAATTTTGGAGATTACTCCTTTGTCAGTTGCTTCATTTGCAAATATTTTCTCCCATTCTCAGGGTTGTCTTTTCATCTTGTTTATGGTTTCCTTTGCTGTGCAAAAGCTTTTAAGTTTCATTAGGTCCCATTTGTTTATTTTTGTTTTTATTTCCATTTCTCTGGGAGGTGGGTCAAAAAGGACCTTGCTCTGATTTATGTCAGAATGTTCTGCCTATGTTTTCCTCTAAGAGTTTTATACTGTCTGGCCTTATAAGAAGTCTTTAATCCATTTTGAGTTTATTTTTGTGTATGGTGTTAGGGAGAGTTCTAATTTCATTCTTTTACATGTAGCTGTCCAGTTTTCCCTGCACCACTAATTGAAGAGGCTGTCTTTTCTCCATTGTATATTCTTGGCTCATTTATCAAAGATAAGGTGACCATATGTGTGGGGGTTTATCTCTGGGCTTTCTATCCTGTTCCATTGATCTATATTTCTGTTTTTGTGCCAGTACCATACTGTCTTGATTACTGTAGCTTTGTAGTATCATCTGAAGTCAGGGAGCCTGATACCTC
>NC_041214.2:101602653-101634554 GCF_002837175.3 Physeter macrocephalus | reverse complement strand
GTGTATAGGACTGCAAGAGATTTCTGTGCATTAATTTTGTATCCTGCTACTTTACCAAATTCATTGATTAGCTCTAGCAGTTTTCTGGTAGCATTTTTGGGATTCTCTATGTATAGTATCATGTCATATGTAAACAGTGACAGCTTTACTTCTTCCTTTCTGATTTAGATTCCTTTTATTTCTTTTGCATCTCTGATTGCTGTGGCTAAAACTTCCAAAACTCTGTTGAATAATAGTGGTGAGAGTGGGAAACCTTGTCTTTTCCTGATCTTACTGGAAATGGTTTCAACTTTTCACCATTGAGAACGAAGGTGGCTATGGGTTTGTCATATATGGCCTTTATTATGTTGAGGCAAGTTCCCTCTATACCTACTTTCTGGAAGGTTTTTACCATAAATGGGTGATGAATTTTGTCAAAAGCTTTTTCTGCATCTATTGAGATGATCATCTGGTTTTAATTCTTCAATTTTTTATTATGGTGTATCACATTGATTGATTTGCATATATTGAAGTATCCTTGCATTCCTGAGGTAAACCCCACTTGATCATGGTGTATTATCCTTTTAATGTTCTATTGGATTCTGTTTGCTAGTATTTTGTTGAGGATTTTTGTATCTATGTTCATCAGTGATATCAGCCTTTAGTTTTCTTTCTTTGTGACATCTTTGTGTGGTTTGGTATCAGGGTGATGGTGGCCTCATAGAATGAGTTTGGGAGTGTTCCTTTCTCTGCTATATTTTGGAAGAATTTGAGAAGCATAGGTGTTAAGTCTTCTCTAAATGTTTGATAGAATTAGCCTGTGAAGCCATCTGGTCCTGGGCTTTTGTTTATTGGAAGATTTTTAATCACAGTCTCAATTTCAGTGCCTATGATTCGTCTGTTTATATTTTCTATTTCTTCCTGGTTCAGTCTTGGAAGGTTGTGGTTTTCTAAGAATTTTTCCATGTCTTCCAGGTTGTCAATTTTATTGGCATATAGTTGTGTGTAGTAATCTCTCATGATCCGTTGTATTTTTGCAGTGTCAGTTGTTACTTCTCCTTCCTCATTTCTAATTCTATTGATTTGAGTCTTCTCCCTTTTGTTCTTGATGAGTCTGGCTAATGGTTTATCCATTTTCTTTATCTACTCAAAGAACCAGCTTTTAGTTTTATTGATCTTTGCTATTGTTTCCTTCATTTCTTTTTCATTTATTTCTGATTGGATCTTTATGATTTCTCTCTTTCTGCTAAATTTGGGGTTTTTGTTCTTCTTTCTCTAACTGCTTTAGGTGTAAGTTTAGGTTGTTTTTTTGAGATGTTTCTTGTTTCTTGAGGTAGGATTGTATTGCTATAAACTTCCCTCTTAGAACTGCTCTTGCTGCATCCCATAGGTTTTGGATCATTGTGATTTTGTTTTCGTCTGTAGGTACTTTTTTATTTTGCTGCATCCCATAGGTTTTGGGTTGTCGTGTTTTCATTGTCATTTGTTTCTAGGTATTTTTTTATTTCCTCTTTGATTTCTTCAGTGATCTCTTGGTTATGTAGTAGCATATTGTTTAGCCTCCATGTGTTTGTAGTTTTTACAGATTTTTTCCTGTAATTCATATCTAGTCTCATAGTGATGTGGTCAGAAAAGATACTTGATATGATTTCAATTTTCTTAAATTTACCAAGGCTTTATTTGTCACCCAAGATATGATCTGTCTTGGAGAATATTCCATGAGCACTTGAGAAGAAAGTGTATTCTGTTGTTTTTGGATGGTATGTCCTGTAAACATCAATTAAGTCCATCTTGCTTAATCTATCATTTAAAGCTTGCATTTCCTTATTTATTTTCGTTTTGGATGATCTGTCCATTGGTGAAAGTGGGGTGTTAAAGTCCCCTACTATGATTGTGTTACTGTCAATTTCCCCTTTTATGGCTGTTAACATTTGCCTTATGTACTGAGGTTCTCCTATATTGGGTGCATAAATAATTACAGTTGTTATATCTTCTTGAATAGAACCCTTGATCATTATATAGTGTCCTTCTTTGTCTCTTGTAATAGTCTTTATTTTAAAGTCTATTTTGTCTTATACAAGAATTGCTACTCCAGCTTTCTTCTTATTTCCATTTGCTTGGAATATCTTTTTCTATCCCCTAACTTTCAGACTGTATGTGTTCCTAGGTCTGAAGTGGGTCTCTTGTAAACAGCATATATATGGGTCTTGTTTTTGTATCCATTCAGCCAGTCTATGTCTTTTGGTTGTAGCATTTATCCACTTACATTTAAGTTAATTATCAATGTGTATGTTGCTATTACAATTTTCTTAGTTGCTTTGGGTTTGTTATTGCAGGTTTTTCCCTTCTCTGTGTTTCTTGCCTAGAGAAGGTCCTTTATTATTTGTTGTAAAGCTGGTTTGGTGGTGCTGAATTCTCTTAGCTTTTGCTTGTCTGTAAAGGTTTTAATTTCTCTGTCAAATCTGAATGAGATCCTTGCTGGGTACAGTAATCTTGGTTGTAAATTTTTCCCTTTCATCACTTTAAATATGTCCTGCCAGTCTCTACAGGCTTGCAGAATTTCTGCTAAAAGATCTGCTGTTAACCTTATGGGGATTCCCTTGTGTGTTAATTGTTGCTTTTCTCTTGCTGCTTTTAATATTTTTTGTTTGTATTTAATTTTTGATAGTTTGATTAGTATGTGTTTTGGCATGTTTCTCCTTGGTTTTATCCTGTATGGGACTCTGCGTTTCCTGGAGTTGATTGACTATTTCCTTTCCCATTTTAGGGAAGTTTTCAACTATATTCTTTTCAAATATTTTCTCAGTCCCTTTCTTTTTCTCTTCTTCTGGGACCCCTATAATTCGAGTGTTGGTGCATTTAATGTAGTCCCAGAAGTCTCTGAGACTGTCCTCAATTCTTTTCATTGTTTTTTCTTTCTTCTGCTGTGTAGTAATTATTTCCACTATTTTATCTTCCAGATCACTTATCTGTTCTCTGCCTCAGTCATTCTGCTATTGATTCCTTCTAGAGAATTTGTAATTTCATTTATTGTGTTGTTCATCATTGTTCGTTTGCTCTTTAGTTCTTCTAGGTCCTTTTTAAATGTTTCTTGTATTTTCTCCATTCTATTTCCAATATTTTGGATCATCTTTACTATCATTACTTTGAATTCTTTTTCAGGTAGACTGCCTATTTCCTCTTCATTTGTTTGGTCTGGTGGGTTTTTACCTTGCTCCTTCATCTGCTGTGTATTTCTCTGTCTTCTCATTTTGCTTAACTTACTGTGTTTGGTGTCTCCTTCTTGAAGGCTGCAGGTTAGTAGTTCCCATTGTTTTTGGTGTCTGCCCTCAGTGGGTAAGATTGGTCCAGTGGGTTGTGTAGGCTTCCTGGTGGAGGGGACTGGTGCCTGTGTTCTGGTGGATGAGGCTGCATCTTGTCTTCCTGGTGGGCAGGACTGTGTCCGGTGGTGTGTTTTGGGGTGTCTGTGAACTTGTTATGATTTTAGGCAGCCTCTCTGCTAATGGGTGGGGTTGTGTTCCTGTCTTGTAAGCTGTTTGGCATGGGGTGTCCAGCACTGAAGCTGGCTGATCGTTGAGTGGAGCTGAGTCTTAGCATTGAGACGGACAACTCTGGGAGAGCTCTCGCCGATTGATATTATGCGGAGCTGAGAGTTCTCTGATGGACCAATGTCCTGAACTTGGCTCTCTCACTTCAGAGGCTCAGGGCTGACACCCAGCTGGAGCACCAAGACCCTGTCAGCCACACGGCTCTAGTCCTCCCCTTGGCACTCTGCGACATAATCAGGAGAAATCTCTGAATTCTTGGGTTGTTGCTGGACCAGGCCCCCAGTCCCTGCTGCGGGTGTCCCTGATGGTGTTCAAAGAAGAAAATGGTTCCTGATGGAGGAGACTGAGTGGAGGAGGCAGCTTCACCAGGCTGCTGCCAGATGGGCTGGTTCAGAAACAGAGTGTAGTGCCCTGAAGCTGCCCTTAAAGGCAAAAGTTTAAGGGACAGGCACAGTTTGTCTTCTGGAAGGAATTTTTGATACCTCCAAGCTCCCAGCAATAACTGCTTGACTTGAGGATAGTGGAAAGTCTTGTCGAATTGCTGTAGCCTTGACCTTGACAGACTTAGCATGGGAGCTCTCTGTGTCTGGGCCAGAAGCGCCCATGCTACCCCAGGCCCTTTGGGTCCCTTCCTTTGCGTGTGTAATTTTTTTTTTAAGTAACTGCCAAATTCTTTTCCAGAGTGACTGTACTATTTGATATTCCTACTAGTAATGTATGAGTGGCCCATGTTCTTTGCATCCTCACCATTTAGTTTCATCGCCATATTTCATTTTAGCCCTTCTAATAGAGAGATATCTTTTTGTGGTCTCAATTTGCATGTTCCCAGTGGCTAATGATGTCACCCATCTTTTTATGCTTATTTGTATCTGTATATCCTCTTCTATGGAATGCCTTTTCCTATATTCTGCCCATTGGACTGTTAAAAGTTTTTAATTTTGATGAAGTATAATTTCTTCTTTTTTTTTTCTTTTATGGATTATGCTTTTAGTGTCTTTGCCTTATGCTAAGTCCCAAAGATTTTATTCCAAGTTAAAAAAGAGTTTTTTAGTTTTACATTTTACATTTAATTCTGTGACCCACTATGAATTAATTTTTGTAAAAGATGTGAGACTTAGAGTCAATGTTCTTTTTTTTTTGCCTATGAATGTCCCATTCTTCAGCACCATTTGTAAGACATCCTCTATTGAATTGCTTTTGCACCTTTATCAAAAAATAGTTGGGGATGTTTGTGTGGATCTATTTCTGGGTTCTCTGTTCTGTTCCATGTGTGTCTCTCTCTCTGACAATACTATCTAATCTCCATGACTATAACTGTAATAATGCCTTAAAATTGGGTATAGTGATTTTTCTCATTTTTTCTTCTCTTTCAAAATTGTTTTCGTTATTTTAGTTCCTTTGCTTTTTATTTCTTGAATGATTGTATGTGGAATTGTATCTTTAATTTTCATTTCCTTGTATCAATTGCTAGTATATAGAAATACTTTATTTTTTTATACTTATCTTGTATCCTGAGACCATGTTGAACTCACTTATTAGTTCTAGTAGGGATTTTTTTTACTCTTCTTTTTGAAGACCCTTGGAATTTTCTATATAGATAATCATATTATCTGCAAATAAGGAGAGTTTATTTCTCCCTTTTCAATATTCGTGTGTTCTTTTTTCCTTTATTTTATTTTATTTTTTTGTCTTATGGAACAAGCTAGAACTTCCATCTTGATGTTTAATAAAAGAGTAAGAGTAGACATTCTTGGATTGTTCCCAATTATAGGGTGAAAATATCTTTCACTATTAATTATAATGCCACCTGTAAATTTTTTTGTAGCTGTTCTTTATCAACATTAGGAAATTCCCTTCTATTTCTATTTTTTGAGAGATTTTGTCATAAATGGATATTGATTTTTGTTAAGTGCTTTTTCTGTATCAGTTGATACAATTCTATAAAGTCAATTAGATCCTGTTGGTTGATGGTGTTGCTTAGTTCTTCCATATCCTTGCTGATTTTTTATCTAGTTCTACACTTTGTTGAACAAATTATAAAAAGGAGTGTTGGGCTTCCCTGGTGGCACAGTGGTTGCGCGTCCGCCTGCCGATGCAGGGGAACCGGGTTCGCGCCCCGGTCTGGGAGGATCCCACATGCCGCGGAGCGGCTGGGCCCGTGAGCCATGGCCAATGAGCCTGCGCCTCTGGAGCCTGTGCTCCGCAACGGGAGAGGCCACAACAGAAGGAGGCCCGCATACCACAAAAAGGAGTGTTAAAGTCTCCAAATATAGTTTGTCTATTTTTCCTCTTAGTTCTCAGTTTTCACTTCACATATTTTTATGTACTTGTTTGGAACATATTCAGTTCAGTCATTGAAACTGTGAGTAGTAGAGACAGGATTAAGTTAAAATTTTAAGCTTTCATTGTAGTGCCTCTTTGTGAGTATTAATAAATTAGCTGTAAGATTCAGCTAAATTAAATTAAGTAAGGAGTGCTACTTTCTTCTCAACTAGTTAACTACTACTGAGATATCTCTCAAATGATTTTATTTACCAAAGTTTTATTTGAAAGCAAGTCTACATGGCAACATCATCATCATCATCATAGCTCAGATTTGTTGTACATTTACTATATGCTAAACAATGTGTTAAGCATTTTATGTAGATTTTCAATTTATCATAATAACCCTTTGAGACAGTGGAGATAGTGAGATAGCCAGATAGACCTGGCTCATACAAGTTTGTGAGAGCTGATAATTAAATTTTCAGGAAGTTTATGAGCAGATTGATGTTCCTGTTGGTGCCAGTGATTACACAACAGAAACTGGCAAACACTACAACTTAGGGTCTCCCCCTCTCTGAGAAAGTTACTTGTTAAATATTTATTAGCAAACCATTGGTATTATTACTAAATCTGTTTTGGAGTGAGGAAACTGACACTTTGGGTGAGGTGGTGGGAATTAAATAACTTGTGGATGGCCACACAGTAAATAGCAACCAATTAAAAATTTCGGAACCAATATCCATGTGCAACGTTCACCATTATACTGGTCAGGATGTATGATGATGACGCTGATTTTTATTCAGGCAGGTGGAGATAGGTTAAAAAGAAGGAGGAGGTCATGTAATATTAGATACTTTGGTTTAGAAAGCAGTGTTTGAATATTTAGTTTTTTAATGTTTGGATTATACATAATAATGGCCTTTACACTGTTCCCTTTACTCTTGGAATTTATGTAAAAAAAAAAAAGCCACTATGGAACTATTAGATGTGTTGTGATGTCTGCATAGAAAATTTCTTAAAGAGCTCCTTGAAATTATCTTATTTTGAGATGAGGTAGAGGGAGAGTCATACTCATTATATTCTGTTAGGCAGAGTTTGGGGGTTCTATCTTAGAGATAACTTCTGTTAATAAACAAAATGTTTTGGTTCCTAGCATTACTAAATGTGGCCTCATAAAGTTACAGAAGGCAATAGAGCCAATTATAAGTAGGTTTCTGCTTTTCTTGAGTAGGTGTTAGAAGTAAATAAAAATAGAAACATTTATTAAGTGGATACTCTGTATCAGGTAATATTTTAAATGATTTATAAGTTTTAATTCCCTTAACTTGTACAATAAACCTATCTTTTAGGAGTGTGATGAAGGGATTTGGGAATCCTTAAGCTAGAATGGAGAAGAGGAAAGTTGCCAGTTGTTTTACCCCTCCCCAGTTTTACCATCATAGCTAAATCACTCCCACATTCCAAGTGGGGTTGACTGATCTCACTACAAAAGCATATTTCAGTACACAGAAACAGTTTTCATAAAATATTCTAATAAAAAACACATCTTTCTTTACCTGAGATTTCTCCCTCTCAGATCCAAGAGAATATTCAGAGTAGGCAAGCAGAAGAGCCATGTTTATATTAGGAGTCCCTTTCATTTCACTCCAGACCATAATGAATGCCCAGCGCCAGCTGAAACCATGACCAAGTCGAGACAAAAGAGGGCTCAATAATAGAAAGACCAGAAGTCTAAAAGACAAAACAGATTTTAAAAAGTTATTTTTGTCACAGAAATTTCTTTCCATCCCATTCTATGCTATTCCAATCTATACCCTGTGGAACTGCCAACTCTCAGACATATGAACCATCTTTCACACTCTGTTGGCATGGTACGAAAGGAAGGCAGAAGGGCATTCCATACCAAGAGAATGGTATTATTCTTTTTCTTTCTTTCTCTTAGGTAAGTAGTAGAGTAATTCCACATCACCTTTGAGTGGTGCTTCTCCAGGTGGAAAAGAAAGTGTTAGAGATATTTTGTAGATATATTCTATTCTAGATCTCAAAAACAAATAAAAGCAAATCTAATAAATACAAGAGAAAATAATGTCCTCTCTTTCTTTTTCTTTGTAGATTTTAATCTTACTGAATCTGCCCAGAATCAGTTAATTCATTTCTATTTCTTCTTTTAGTCACAGATCATTCTTATATTTTACACTAACTGTATCTGATAATTTGGGACTAATTTCCATTTACTTGGTACTGGCTGACTTGATGTTGAGTCCCAACTAATCTTCCTAGATGGAAGTAGAATGTTAACAATTTTGGTGATGGAGATTAAAGAATTGTTATGGTGGTTTTCCTCTTCTATGTCATCTCCTTTTCAGTTACATAAGCAGACTGCTGTCTGCCTTTTAACACTGGAAAGGGGGCTACAAAAATTATTTAGGCAAAAAAAGACATTTACAAGGAGGACTTCATATGATTTTTATATTTATTTATTTATTTATTAGACATGTGATCATTTAATTTATTAAAAATTTTTTTTTGAATCAAAGCTAGAAAAATGTTACCTAAAAGTAACATAACATAACATCGCATAACATAACATAACATGGCAGAATGCCAGAATCATCAGAATACCGAACAGAGCAGATATCAAATAATAGTGAATAATAATTTAGGAGGAAAGAAAGGTTATCTTTCTTTTTTAAAAATTTTTATTGGAGTAGAGTTGATTTACAATGCTGTATTAGTTTCAGGTTTATAGCAAAGTGAATCAGTTATACATATGCATACATCCACTCTTTTTTAGATTCTTTTCCCGTATAAGCCATTACAGAGCATTGAGTAGAGTTCCTTGTGCTATACAGTAGGTTCTTATTAGTTATCTATTTTATTCATAGTAGCAGGTATATATCAATCCCAGTCTCCCAATTTGTCCCTCCCTGATTTTTAAAAAGCTATGTCCAACTATACTTTATTAAGAGTAAGTTATTTGTTATATAATATTAAGCGAACAAAGCAATATAACATTTTTATTTATGATAGGTGTTTAACTTCATGAAACCTCATAGAATAAAAAACAATAAAAAACCCTGGAGGAAATATATGAAATGTTAGTAGTGGTTGCCCCTAGGTAGTAAGATTATGAGAAATTTTTTTCTTTTTTCTAATTTTCAAAAATTTTACAACACGCTTGCATTGCTTTGAAATGTAGTTAAAAATTGAATAAAACACTGGGTACTAATTTGCTGATGATTCCTTGGAAAGTTTGAGTGAATTTTTCATTCTAAGGAATGAAACATTTCTGTCATTTAAAGAATGTCTTCAGGCTTAGTCAATGTCTTATAAATAGAAAAATTCAAATGACTTTCTTACCTGAAAACAATAAGTGTTAAGCAGATATTTAATGAATAATATATATCAGAAAATGATATATATAAATATGTATGTGCAGGAATTAGAAGTCCAATGAAACTGAACACCATAAGAAAAGCAACAAATGATAGACAATTCCAGAATCTGCATTTTTAGAAAAAAATGTAAATATAGTTAATTAATCTAACATATTCAATGCAAGACTTATCTATGTAAGGCATTGTGCTAGGCATTATAAAGAAAATAAAGATGAATAAAGCATTCACCAACACTCAAGGGGCTTATAATTTAACTGGGGAGAAAGTAGCACTAAGGCAAGTAAACAAATACTTCTAAAGAAATTTTAACCAGCTTACACTGAATGTAAATTAGTGTCTTTCTATTTGGGTTGACTTTGAAAAACATGTTAGGTTGCAGCTATTTGACAGAACTCATTCAGTCACTATGGTTCAAGTAGCTGGAAAATACTGATTGTGAAGTCCTTGTATCATTAGGAGGATCTAAAATTGTTTATTTTAAAAGGAAATACTGAACTACTAGTCTGATTTACATAGTGATAGAATTAAGCCTTTGCCCAAAATCTAGCTAGCACTTAGAATATGTGAATGAATCTTTTATTCACATGAATGCCCTTTGTAGATTCTCCTTTTGTGATTTCTGAGTCTGTACTTATTCAAGTACTCCAGAGCCCAGGAAAACTCTGCATCATTCCCAAAGCTCATGTTCTCATCAGCTGCAGGCAAATCAGTTTGAAAAAGTACACTCAGACATGATTATTTGTCATTTTTGGGTGTTGGGACCATAGCTATTTCAAACTTCTTGTTATCTTGCTGTATATTTCATGTCTTTAATGTTGACATTATATGTATAGCAAAATAAATGGAAAAGATTAAAAAGGCACATGAATACCATTTTATGAGAGGAAAAAGAGCTTGGTTTTACCCATATGTTGCCAGACTCTGTTCCCTGAAACACAAATACCTAGGCATTACCAGAGAAAATTTCAATATGAAACACTGTGGAAAAATGCCTCCAAACATCAAAAATCTCAGTCTTGTTGAGATTCGCACAAAATGTAATCGAATCAATTAAGCGACATATAGTGAAGAGTTATCAAGACTCTTTCATATATGGTAGAAATTAACGGGAGAAATCTTATGAGGAGGAAACCAGATTCTGTAAGGAATCAATGCCCACCAAATTCAGAGTGGATATGAGCTGAATAACCAAGCTCCAAATCCATCTAATAGACGTGCGCATGTACGTGTGTGTGTGTGCATGTGTGCAATCAGTCAGGCACACAGAAAAAAGCTTCTGAATTTTTAAAAAAGTCTGTTTCCTTTATTTGGTGATCATGAGTTATCCTAACAAATCTAGACATTTTAGAGGAGCAAAGGGTCACAACCCTTTCTGTATATAAGTATCATCTGGGAAGAGTTTTTTAAAGTCAGACATCCCATGCTCTCGCCCTCATAGATTTTGATACTATAGATCTAGGCATCTGTGTCATTTTTTATCTCAATGTTGCACAGCCCTTAGCCTAGAGGAATGATAAGACCTTATGGCCTGGACATTTTAGGGACATCAATTTGCCAAGAATAAAAGATTATACAGGTTGGCACTTCCCTGGTGGCACAGTGGTTAAGAATCCACCTGCCAATGCAGAGGACATGGGTTCGATCCCTGGTCCGGAAAGATCCCACATGCTGCGGAGCAACTAAGCCCGGGTGCCACAACTGAGCCTGCGCTCTAGAGTCTGTGAGCCACAACTACTGAGCCCGTGTGCCACAACTACTGAAGCCCACGTGCCTAGAACCTGTGCTCAGCAACAAGAGAAGCCACTGCAATGAGAAGCCCTTGCATCGCAACGAAGAGTATCTCCCACTCGCGGCAACTAGAGAAAGACCGCACACGGCAACGAAGACCCAATGCAACCAAAAATAAATAAAATTAAAAAAATAAAAATAAACCAAGTAGTACTATATGACTTAAAAATAATTATATGGGTTGACAAGGAAGTATCTCTTATTTGCGGAATTTCTTTCTAACAAGGTGATGTATGAATAGAAACATGAAATAGAAGCATGAAATTGGCAGCTACTTATGCCAATATGTAAAGGAAGCACATTTCAAGAGCAGAAGCACAAGGACATAAGCCCAAACCGGAAGCCTGTTTGGTATATTTGAGGAATAACAAGTGTGGCTAGAGCAGGGTGGGTGAGGGTGAGAGTGGTAGAAATGAATCACAGAAGTAACAGGGGGACAAACATATCATCTGTTTGCCATTAAAACAACTTTGACTTGTAGCCAAATGAGAAGTTATTAGATGGTTTTAAACAAAAGAAATGATCTGGGTAAGAAGGAAGTGAGGTGGGTGAGGGTCAGAAAACATCATAGGTTCAATGCGTTATATTCTCAGTGTGACAACAGAATTGTTGGAATTGGGGTCCTAGGGGGTTAAGCTGAAAAGATGGGAGATGGTGCGCCTCCTCTCTTAGAGAGTAGCATGGACCTGCTGTAGACTCTTGTAGGATTTACTAGGATTTAGCATTAGTATCTTAGATTTCTACTGTCTTGGAGAGTAGGAGCTGGTACATATTATATTTTAGATAGTAAGATTCTTGAAGTTGAGATTATGAAGTTATTATTTGTATGAGCATAAAGTGGGTGGCTGAAGCAGGTGATAGATGTGCTCACAGGAGGAGAGGAAGTCTTGGAATTGAAAGGTGAGGGAATAGTAGGATCAACTGTGTGAATATTGATTGATGCCACTAAGGATGGTGATAGCATGATGTTGGAGAGAGTTGTAGTGAGACAGGGGCCAATATCTTCACAAAATGGAGAGTGTGACTCAGATTTCTAGAGATAACTACAACCAAGAGGGTGGCCTATGGTATAATCTGATAGCATGAGCTTCAAAACTGGGCTCCTCTGGGGAAGAATCAGAAAAATAATATAGAAATGACTGAGGTACAGAAAAATCACCCACCTCAACCCTAGGCTTATAGCACCAGGGATGCAGGTGAGAAAGACACTATAACCTTTAAGGAACACGAGGGAAATAATGTCTTCAGGGGAGATCCAGCTTTCAGTTACAGCGAGAATGAAGGGAGCCTTCAGAATCACTTCCCATAGATATAAATACATGCATAACATTTTAAATTCTTCCTACAATGGTGGTTCAATTAATACTGCCTAGCTGCTAGTACAACTGGCTTCCATTGTAATTGACGTGAAATTTTAGTGACATGCTGTCAAATCCTATAAAATCCTATACTTTTCAGCTTCTGACTTCTGAACTCATTTCATCTTCCATAATGTTCTCCCAAAAGCCAAAAAATCATTGATTATGTTCAGGGCCTCTGTTAACACATATTAATATGTTGCCATTGTGTGATTTAGGCCAAGTTCCCATCCCATGTATTGGAACATTACAGAAAGTACCCTTCTTCAAGACTGACACAGATTCCACTCACCCCCTCAGCTGGGTGCCCTTGAACAAGGCACAATTTGTACTCTTCTATTTTCTTTTTTAACACTGCCAATTGTATTTAAATGCCCCAGCTTAATCTTTTAATTGGCTTTGCATGGCCTCTCTTCACTTTCCTTAAAATATTGGTCTTCCATTCTAGTGGCAGTGCCAAACTGATCCATATTGGAGCCTGAGGCAAAAGGAACTGTTAGTAATATTGATCTTTCTTTTAAAATTTTGTATTTTCACCATGGGTTTTTTGCATTAATTTCAATTTTAAAATATTGCATTAAAATATTTAATTTGATTACTGAGTGTTTTGGCACCCTCTTAAATTTTGTGCCTGAGATGAAGGCCTCAGTTGCCGTACCTTAATCCTAGCCCCTGTCTAGGGGATTAGACTGAACATTACTGAGTAATATGGTCAGAGACTTAAGGGAATTAATGGTGAAATAGAGTCAACATGAACTCAAAGTGAGGTTACAAATTTTGCTTAAAGATAGAGGTTTAGAGGACACAGGCAATAGAGTTTTTAGAACGGGTTTTTAGTTAGCTAATTTTCAAGTCAGTATCTTATTTTGACCATGTAGACGTAGATGTAGTTACTATTACAATATTATAACTTCTAATGTACAAAACAAAGTGAAAATATGCTAGCCACTCACTCAAGAAGAAGTGCTTCAACTCCTGGTTTAAAACTTGTAGAATTTAAAAAAAGTCCCATAATGACGATGGTAAATATTCCAGACATTCCAACTAGCTTACCTATTTTTTTAAAGAAACAAATATAAAGTATTAATTTAACATCAACTGTGGCACAAATGTTTCCAGAAATAAAAACATCAGATATCTGATAGTAGAGACTTCATATAAAGAGGGTATCCCACTTGGTTTCAACTGGATAATATCACAAATTATTATCACCACCCATTGTCCTTCTTCCTCCTCAGATTCATACCCAACTGTGCAGAAAAGTCTGTAATGAACATCCTTGCACTGCTTTGGCTTCTGATCATTGGCAACAATGTGGAGCTCACAAATCTCTTCATGTGCCCTAGTGAGGCTAGAGCACCCTCCACAGGTCTAATTTTTTTAGAGGGGCTCTGGATGAATTAAATAGAAGTGAGCTGATGAGCTCTCTATGGACTAGCCCACTTCACATACTTCTTCTTAGAAGACAGCAGGAGATAGAAATGGTTTGATCTTGTGACAAGACTAAGGGAGTGGAGCCAATAGAAACCCAATATGGATCTACTTCCCCAGTTTAATTTTGGTTTGGTGAATTTACTGTCAGGGACTGAAAAGTGTACAAAACTGTAGAATATTCTTAAACATTCTCTTAGCTTTCATGGGCTAGAGGGAAAAATAATTTTGAAAGTAGCTTATGAAAGTGATATATTATCACTGTGAAAAATTCAAATAATATGGTACAGTATAGAGATTATATTTTTTAGAAAAAGGGAATACCCATAATTCCACTGCCAGGGCTTCAGGTATAGTTTTAAAGAAAATTTTGATTGAAATTTCTATTGAAGAGAGGACTATATTTGCCTAGAAAAAATCATAAGATAAGCTACTTGAAAGTACAGAATGAGACACCCAGAAGACAACTCCAAGCATTAAAGGCTGCTTGCTGAATTTCTATACTGGAGACAAGTGGTAAAAATTAAGCAGGAAACATGGAAAAGTGAGGAGATAGGGGTAGCTGTTAGATCTCATAGAGTTGTGAACTACAAAACGTAATTTTCCTTGTGAGCTCCCCTTGTCCCCATCTTCACTAGAGTTTACTAAGAAGAAAAAAATTGCTATATATTTATGAGGAGGCAGCAGAGATTATGAGGAAGAAAATTCCTGAAATTTTCAGAAATTATGAGGAGATATCTTTGGGTTTTCATAGACTGTAGAATTGGAAGCTTAAGATAATTGGATCAAGATCTTAGAGAGAAGTGGAGTACCCTGTGAACACTCACAGAGGCTTGCTTTTAACATACATATACACAGTCACGCCTTAAGAAAAACTACAGAGGGATTATACAGCAATACAGTTCTGTAATGGGCTTATTTTTTTCTCTCTTAATGTTTAACCGACATTGTTCTAGTTAACAAGTACAAATTAAAATTTTTGTTTTAATATTGAAGAATACTGTGGATATGCCACTTTGATCATTATTGCCATGTTTATCAAATTGTCATACATGGATCTGTTTAGTGCCCCTTCTGTTTCTTTGGTTTAGTTTGTATTCCCCTGTTAATAGTAGTTGTATTTTAATTACTATAGGCTTATTAAATGTTTAATACTTACCTAATTGTAAAATTCTTCACTTTAAAAAAATTGTCATGCATAGTCTCACAGTTTATGTTTCCAGATGAATTTTTAAAATTATTCTGTAAAATTTCACCTCCCTCTAAAATTCTATCATTATTTGATTCAGATTGTGATAATCTTAATTTGATGAAATGAACAACATTATCACACTATTGAGTCTTCCCTTCTAGAGATGGAAAATTACAAGTTTTATATTCTTTATTTTAGTTCTGGCTAGGAATGATACCTAAGCCAGAAACGAACATTTTACTTAGTCATTTTTGAATCGTGAAAGAAGAGGAAACCTTGGATGTACGTGCTTTGAGGAGATCAAATCCTGGACTACTCTTTATAACTTGTTAAGTAATGGTAAAATTTGGAAAATATTTATGATGACTACCTTGGAGATATTAATATAAACAATAAGCTAGGTCAGGGTAAAAGTTCTTTTACATTAGATTTATATTTACTCATTATCTGTTTTCATGAAATTCTGTCCTAGGATTTTTTTTGCTAAAATGTTTATTGAGACATCTTGACTCTAAAAATTTAAAATAATTTTCTTGGAGATAGGGTAGGGGATTATGAGATACAAATTATCATGTATAAAATAAATAAGCAACAAGGATCTACTGTACAGTGCATGGAAATATAGCCATTATTTTGTAATAACTTCGAATGGAGTATAATCTGTAAAAATACTGAATCACTATGTTGTATGCCTGAAACAAATATAATATTGTAAATCAACGATAATTCAATTTTTAAAATTAAATAAATAGATAAAATTATTTCCTTGAGCGTAACTCTTAATCTTGAGGCTATGCTTACTTAATGATGTTAGAGGAAATTATGTTTGCCAGAATATAAATTTTGTAGCGTTAGGAATACACCATTAGAGTACGTAACGAATGTACTTGTACTGACTCATCATTCTCTCACTGTCTATTAATTCATTAATGATTCTGCAACCTCATTAGATTATAATTGGTTTAAATCCAGATTAGTTAGTAAACCTCAAATCCCTATGTTCTGTATTTCCTTCCTCAGACATGAAAATAATGAATCCTGTTACTCTAGCATTTCTAAAAGGAAGCTTTTCTTTGTGTCTATTTAAATTTTATACTTCTCAGAAAACTTGTGTAGCTTTCTGTTTAAGTCCAAACTTCTTGTTAAGTTTATTCCTTTATATTTTATAACTTTTTGCTAATGTAAAGAGAATCAATTTTCATTATATTTAATAACTAGTTACTGCTGCTTTATAAGAATGTTGTTCGATTTATTAATTTTGTATATTTACCTTATATCAAACTATTAAAGAACCTTGTTGTCTTAGTTTATTAATTAATTCTCTTGGGTGTTTCTATATAATCTAAAATGTTGTGACTAATGTAACCATTTTCTCCTTTAAAATATGTATAAACGTCTTTTTTTTCTTATTATATTAGCTAGAGCTTCCAGAACTTTTTTTTTCTTTAACCTCTTTATTGGAGTATAATTGCTTTACAATGTTGTGTTAGTTTCTGCTTTATAACAAAGTGAATCAGCTACACGTATACTTATATCCCCATATCTCCTCCCTCTTGCATCTCCCCCTCCCACCCTCCCTATCGCACCCCTCTAGGTGGTCACAAAGCACCGAGCTGATCTCCCTGTGGTATGCAGCTGCTTCCCACTAGCCATCTATTTTACATTTGGTAGTATATATAAGTCCATGCACTCTCTCACTTCGTCCCAGCTTCCCCTCCCCCTTCCCCGTGTCCTCAAATCCATTCTCTACGTCTGTGTTTAATCACGGATAAGAGGCTAGGCAACACTCTTATTCCTAAATGTAATGGAAAGACATAGTGTAATTTGGGAAGTAGGTATTATCACACTTGCCAACTCCAAATCATTTGTGGAGCTGTCTAAAGTGCTGGGTTGAAAGTGATTCTGAGGCTCTGTCAGGGAACAGAGATATGGCTAATTATCATTGCCTGCCATACTTCTGTGAGAAGGGAGTTGTGGTAAATGGATTAGTAATGTTGATAGAGTTTCTAATGTTTAGCCTTCCTTGATCTGTAACTTCTATTTTTATTTCCTTTTTGATTGAAGAGTTACCAAGAAAAGTTTTTTTAAATTTCAGGCAATTAGAACGCTTATTTTTAAAGACCCTCTTTTTGTAGTTAGCATTTAATTGCATTGCAGTTGAACAATGTTTGAAATTTTATTGTAATGTTCTTCTAGTCTAGTTTATTTCTGTTAATGTTAATGTTTATTTCTGTTAATGTCTATAGGTATATGTAAAGGATAAGCATTCTGTTTTGGAAGATAAAACTCTTTATATATCTTGTGAGTCAAGCATTTGAGTTTTTATTTAAATCTTTTTATAGCCATAGTCATTTTTTTGTCCAGTTGGTTATGAAATTATCTAGGAAAGGCATGTTAAAGTATCTCATTGTAATTATGATCTTGTCAAATTTCTCATCTTTTATAATTGTCTTTATATATCTTGGTACATTGTTTCCCATTGTATACATATTAATATTTTTAATCTCCTTTGATACATTATTTTCAAAAATATTCCTTCTAGATTTGGCCTAAATATTTCCCACATCTTTATTTTCAATTTTTCTACATCATTTAAATTTAGGCTTAGCTCTCTTACTTACAAATATAAAAGATGAGGTACAGAATTGAAATGCTGAGACTTATATGATTCACATCATCTCCAAAAACAGTAGACATCCACAACTGTACCAGTTTTGAAGTTAGAATTCCAAACAAGAGACTTGCTATACAATATGACCAAATTTTATCCATGATGCTATAGGCTGCAAGAAAGGGAGTAAACAGAAAATAATTAATAGAACTTACTTGCTCTTAATTTTAAGTGATAATCTGGGTCAACTTTTCCTTTTGTCATTATCTTTAAAAATAGCTCATAGTCTTTGGGGTAGATGTAGGGTATTTTCTTATTCCTAAACTGAAAGAGTTTCTTTTCAAATGTTAAAAGTAGGACGCAAGTTTGTAAAATTTGATCAGTTTAGTTTAAGAGCTTTTTTCAGTCCCCATTAGGGAATATATATTTATTCAGTGCCAAAATTGTAATACATTTTGGAAAAACAGTAATGAACAAGAAGTAGAAAGTCTCTAAACCCATGGAACTTATTTTCCAGGTCTAACATAATACACACAAAGAAATACAAAAAAAGGAATGCCTCTGAGTCCCAGCTGAGTGAATTTCCTGTATTGTCTTGGCCTGCCAAACCGATCTAATTGGTTCCTTATTGTTGGGCGTTTCATTGTTTCCAGTTTTTTCCCTGATAAGCAATGTTGCAGTGTATATTTCTGTACATAATTATTTTGTAATTCTCTGATTACTTCCTTAGGCCCCAGAAGTGGAATTACTACACTAAAGGATAGTTGATCCTTTATCGATATTATTATATCTTGCCAAATTCCTTTCTACAGTCGTTATGATGCCCTTCCCAGGAAAACAGGAAACCTAAGCCCTTGATAGCCTTGATTGCTGGAATCAGGCATTTTCAGGGGGTGAGGAAGTCCTTTCCATCTTTACAGGGTGAGGAACAGAGGAGCAAAGTTTGAATTTGATCAGTTTAGTTTAAGAGCTTTTTTCAGTCCCCATTAGGGAATATATATTTATTCAGTGCCAAAATTGTAATACATTTTGGAAAAACAGTAATGAACAAGAAGTAGAAAGTCTCTAAACCCATGGAACTTATTTTCCAGGTCTAACATAATACACACAAAGAAATACAAAAAAAGGAATGCCTCTGAGTCCCAGCTGAGTGAATTTCCTGTATTGTCTTGGGGTGGGTCTTGGGGTCAGGAAAGCCTGAAGGATCAACTTCAACAGAATATGTGAAGAGCAAGAACAAAATCGAAACAAAGAATGGCCAACAGAAAACAGCAACAGTAGCCACATCAAAAAACAAGGCTAAATTTGGGGAAGTAAATCCTAGAACTATGCTCTGAGATAGTAAAATGAAGGAGAAAGAATCCATTTATGAATCCTTAATCATGTCCACTGGTGGAGAGGGCGCTATTAAGAGTACTGAGGCTATTTAGATTCCTTCTCTACCTAGTCTCATTCCTATGGCTGAAAGGGAGCCACGGTTTCTAGATATGCCAAGCAGAAAGATTTAACATCCATAGGGATAGTGTGAACTTGGGAGGAGAATTTCATGAATGACCCTCTAAGTCACATCCATTCTAGGTAAGGAGTTGACCATGATGATAATTTTGGGAATCTAGCACCTCCTGTAAATGAAACATAGGCTGGAGGCCGACTCTGGTTTCAGAAGGATGCAGGGAACTGGAGTTAAAAGACCCAGTTTAAAAGTTGCTTTCCCCTTTAAGAAAAAAAAATAGCTCTTAATGAGTACAATATGTGCTGAATGGATTTATTAGGTCAGGAAAAGCCTCAAAGCAAATCCATTATTTCTTACAATGTTCTTAAACTTCTAATATACAAATAGGAAAAGGTAAGAACCTCTGAGTGCAATAGCTTCTTGGTTTTCCCTATTATGAAATATGTGTTTACTTCAAAGATAGAGCAATACTGTTTAAATAATTACATGTTATAAAATAATGATTACTATGAAAATTACTGTTTCACAGTTGTGTTAACTGATATAAATGAAATACCAGTAAAACTTATCAAGAACCTTTCTTAGGGGAAATTCTCCTATCAAAAATTCAGAGAAAGTCCTGATGTCAAAGAAAATAAGTTCACTCTTCTCTTCTTCCTACAGCAGACATTTGTAATAAAATGTTGTTACTATTATCATTTTAACAATGATTACTTAAAAGTTTTTACTCCTCTGAAATCTAATCAAAAACAAAATTCTATTCCATTGATTATAGTCAAAATTTTGAGGCAAGCTCCACAAAAGCAAGGAGTATTATGTTCATGGCTGAATCACCAGGGCCTAGAATAGGAGCTATCACATAGTACATATCAACAAGTAACTGTTGGATTAATGAATGAATTAACTTCTACATCAGTACTTTTCTTTCTTCCTTTTTTTTTTTTTTTTTTTTTTTTGCTTCTCAGTGAATATCAAGAAAGTTCTTTTGATTAGATTGTAGATGTTGCCTCTGATAAAGTTCCCTGAAATTCTGTGATCAGTATTTACTCTCTTAAATGGGACCTGGTAGAATACTAGATCAGGTGTAGGGGCTGGGCTTGGATCCTTCTGACCAGCATGTATGACTACATTTTACATTTTTCAGTTTTCCCCAAGGGTGGCTCTTGAGTTTTTAAGATGCTTCTGAATATAAACATTTCTTTTTTGTTCACCTTATTCATCTTCAGGAAGGCCTTATCTGCAGCAAATTTTACGGTAAAAACTCTCTAAGTGCTGTATGGTGTCACCTCGTTTTGTACTCTGGATTTTGGAAAAGGTTGTATGTAGGTAGTTGGTTTGGTTTTCTTATACACCACAGATGGCATATATGAAGCATTTAAAGAGGATGTACCTTCCTGTGCTAAACTGGGGTTCCAGTTGATGTTCCAAGCTGCCATGGCCTGGGTAAAATAATTGGATACAGAACAATACTGAAAGCAAGTGCTTCTTATGCCCAAGTAGGGTAATTGTCCACCACCTGAACCAGCTCCCTACAGGAAGACATGAGAGGTGTGATTCTTTTTGGAAAAGAATAGTCAGTAATCAAAACAGTATGGTATACCAGTACCACACCGTTTTGATTACTGTAGCTTTGTAGTATAGTCTGAGGTCAGGGAGCCTGATTCCTCCAGTTCTGTTTTTCTTTTTCAAGTTTGCTTTCGAGGTCTTTTGTGTTTCCATACAAATTAAAAAATTTTTTGTTCTAGTTCTGTGAAAAATGCCATTGGTAATTTGATAGGAATTGCCTTGACTCTGTAGATTGCCTTGGGTAGTATAGTCATTTTGACAATATTGATTCTTCCAATTCAAGAACATGTATATCTTTCCATCTGTTTGTGTCATCTTTGATTTCTTTCATCAGCGGCTTACAGTTTTCAGAGCACAGGTATTTTGTCACCTTAGGTAGGTTTATTCCTAGGTATTTTATCTTTTTTGATGTGGTGGTAAATGGGATTGTTTCCTTAATTTCCCTTTTTGATCTTTCACTGTTAGTGTATAGAAATTCAACAGATTTCTGTGTATTAGTTTTGTATCCTGCAACTTTACCAAATTCATTGATGAGCTCTAGTAGTTTTATGGTAGTGTCTTTGGGATTTTCTGTGTATAGTATCATGTCATCTGAGAATAGTGACAGTTTTATTTCTTCTTTTCCAATTTGGATCCCTTTTAATTCTTTTTTTTTCCTCTGATTTCTGTGGCTAGGGCTTCCAAAACCATGATGAATAAAAGTGGGGAGAGCAGACATCCTTGTCTTGTTCTGATCACAGAGGAAATGCTTTCAGTTTTTTCTTTTTCAAGTTTGCTTTCGAGGTCTTTTGTGTTTCCATACAAATTAAAAAATTTTTTGTTCTAGTTCTGTGAAAAATGCCATTGGTAATTTGATAGGAATTGCCTTGACTCTGTAGATTGCCTTGGGTAGTATAGTCATTTTGACAATATTGATTCTTCCAATTCAAGAACATGTATATCTTTCCATCTGTTTGTGTCATCTTTGATTTCTTTCATCAGCGGCTTACAGTTTTCAGAGCACAGGTATTTTGTCACCTTAGGTAGGTTTATTCCTAGGTATTTTATCTTTTTTGATGTGGTGGTAAATGGGATTGTTTCCTTAATTTCCCTTTTTGATCTTTCACTGTTAGTGTATAGAAATTCAACAGATTTCTGTGTATTAGTTTTGTATCCTGCAACTTTACCAAATTCATTGATGAGCTCTAGTAGTTTTATGGTAGTGTCTTTGGGATTTTCTGTGTATAGTATCATGTCATCTGAGAATAGTGACAGTTTTATTTCTTCTTTTCCAATTTGGATCCCTTTTAATTCTTTTTTTTTCCTCTGATTTCTGTGGCTAGGGCTTCCAAAACCATGATGAATAAAAGTGGGGAGAGCAGACATCCTTGTCTTGTTCTGATCACAGAGGAAATGCTTTCAGTTTTTCACTATCGAATGTGATGTTAGCTGTGTGTTTGTCATATATGGCCTTTATTATGCTGAGGTAGGTTCCCTCTACACTCACTTTCTGGAAAGATTTTATCATAAATGGATGTTGAATTTTATCAAAAGCTTTTTCTATATCTATTGAGATGATCATATTGTTTTTATTCTTCAATTTGTTAATGTGGTGTATCACCTGGATTGATTTGCAGATACTGAAAAATCCTTGTATCCCTGGAATAAATCCCACTTGATCATGGTGTATGATCCTTTTAATGTATTGCTGGATTTGTATTGCTAGTGTTTTGTGGAGGATTTTTGCATCTACGTTCATCAGTGATATTGGCCTGTAATTTTCTTTTTCTTTTTCATTTTTTTTTTTTTGATATCTTTGTCTGGTTTTGGTATGAGAGTGATGGTGACCTCATAGAATGAGTTTGGAAGTGTTCTTTTCTCTGCAATTTTTTGGAATAGTTTCAGAAGAATAGGTATTAATTCTTCTCTAAATGTTTGGTAGAATTCACCTGTGAAGCCATCTGGTCCTGGTCTTTTGTTTGTTGGGAGTTTTTGAAATCACAGATTCAATTTCAGTGCTTGTAATTAGTCTGTTCATATTTTCTATTTCTTCCTGGTTTGGTCTTGGGAGATTGTACCTTTCTAAAAAAATGTCCATTTTTTCTAGGTTTTCCATTTTAGTGGCATATAGTTGCCTATAGTAGTCTCCTATGGTCCTTTGTATTTCTGTGGTGTTGGTTGTAACCTCTCCTTTTTCATTTCTAATTTTATTGAGACTACACACTGAGAACCACTGAAAGCATGGGGAAGGGACATATAAGATGCTCATGGGAGTGCTGGTAACTGTATTTCTGGTCCTGAGTGATAATTACTCATCTGTATACTTTATAAATACTTTATAATCACTCATAGTGTGCATATATCATTTATTTCATACACACACATGCACACATACACATGTGATAAAGGAAATAAAATACTTATTGTTCAGGGCTATCTGAATGTGGTAAATGAGCTTCCAGGTATATTACAGTCTCTGCTTACAAGCACTGCGCTCAGGCCCTGTAGATGGCTGTATAACTCACATTTCCTCCCTGAGCTGACAGCTTTCTGTATTGCCTGGAGGGAGATAGTCCCAGGGTGAAGGGAAGGGAAGCCACCTCCTCTCGCCACTGGTGGATGCACTACCTGGCTTATCTTTTGAGTTCATCTTCAACGCATAAAAAACAACATCTCTCATTCTTGTTATCAAGTGTTCTGGTTCAGCCTAGGCCTGTGGAATGTTGCTTCTATATGCATCCTCGTGAAAAGTCCCAACTCAGCCTCACAACAAAACTACAACAGATATTAAATAAGGGATGTGTGGTAGTGCTTTGTGAAGAGTAAATCATTATACTATTACGATTATGTTTGTATAAGCATAACTTATGGTAAGGTGTTACAAAATCCATGTCAACTTTCAGAAAATACAGGATTCTAATATTAAGAAATTAAGAAAAAAATAAGTCCTTACCTAAGGAATAGTTTATCTTTTTTTGCAAGCCAAAGTTAATATCCATAATACTAGTAAACACTATTAAAGACACTATAGAGGTCATCAGACTTTCTCCATTAATTAAATTGACGAGGCCTCTGGAAAGACCTGCAGAAGGAAAAATATTTTTTTAAGGTGGTAAAAACTTCATCAATGTTGAAGAATAAAATTTTATCAGCAATTAGAAGGATATTCTTAGCTATGTATTTATATCACATACTTTTCCTACATACTTAAATATACTTTAGTCATGTTTGTAAACTCCCTTCAAGGAAATTTCATTATGTATCAACTACAAGTTAAGTCTAGATCACCATGATTAGTTACCAAATTAATTGTGGTTGATTATAGTTTATGTAAGTAAGATAATCAATTAGAGCTCTCATTCCTTGTTTCAAAGCACAGATGAAAACATAAAATTTATTACTTTTAATTCTGAGACTTGGCTTATATAAATACATATATCATGCATTTAAGACAAGAAAAAAATGATGGTGGAGGAATAAAGTATATTTATAAACTAAGGCTTTATACCACGGTACCTAACCAAAGTAATAAGGCAATTGTCCTGATAATCACACTAGAATTAGAAATTGTCTGACTTTCCCATACATCACTTTCAATGGTTTTAGAAATCGAGCTCCATTAATGGAGAGCACCCTGATATAATCTACTTCCATCCTAATCCTCCTCTATTTAGGATGATATTCTAAGCTTAGATATCCATCAATTATCATTTTTTCTTTGCTATTCAATGTGCCTGTAGGGGCAAAACTATAACTTTGAGCATCTTTAATGATTTTCAAAATGTCCATAGAAATGAAATATTATTAAGGAAATGGTAAAAGCCCTCCTTGCGAACCAACCACTCTATAGCTGTGATCACAATCTAATACAGTAAGTATGCTGTTGGAAGAGAAGAAAAGCCAAGGCAGTCTGTTTCTGTGGAAGTTCAATTGCCTTGATGGTCCAATTCTTCACCTCTCCCTGCATCCAGGCCCTCTGCTGTAAGATGTTGCAGTTTCTCTCACCAAAGAGATCTGTTTTTTTAAATTTAAAAAAATTATTATTATTATTATTTTAATGAGACAATGAAAGCAGAGGCTTGAGGAAGATTTCTGCTTCCTCTCTCTTGGATCCCTGCCACCACCATGGCAGCATTCCCTGGCTACCCTTCTGGAGGAATGTGAGAAATACATGGAAGAAAAGTGGATTTTCCTAGTTGAGGCCATCCTAGATCACTTAGTCCCCAGATGACCCTCCAGCTGACTGGAGATTCATTAGTGAGCCTACCACGATCAGTGGAGCCCAGCCCATGCCATCAGAACTGCCAGACTCATGAGAAATAAAATATAAATGCAGTTTTAAGCCACTATGTTTTGGTGTTGTTTTTTTAGTCAAAAACAAAGACAAAGACAAACCCTAACTGACACTGTTGTATAACTATTCCATTTTAGAAAATGGGGCTATAACAAAATGTCAGTATTTGGAAATAAATAACAGACAAGGAACATAAGAGAAGTCAGTGGACCCTAAAAAGCCCAAGACAATGTGAATGTATTCATGTACTCCAAACATTGGCCTGGGCAGATTTTATTTTTGAGAATAAAGTAAAAAATATATAAAAGTCTTGCTTTGAAAACTCAGACAAAAATGTTGCCAAGGGCTTCCCTGGTGGCGCAGTGGTTGAGAGTCTGCCTGCCGATGCAGGGAACACGGGTTCGTGCCCCGGTCCGGGAAGATCCCACATGCGGCGGAGCGGCTAGGCCCGTGAGCCATGGCCGCTGAGCCTGTGCGTCCGGAGCCTGTGCTCCGCAACGGGAGAGGCCACCAGCAGTGAGAGGCCCGTGTACACCACCCCCACCAAAAAAAAATAGCTGAGGGAATACAAATTAGGTAATTTTTTTTTGAATGAGGCTCTTGGGTTTTTTCTGGGTTACATTGACTTGGTATTTTATACTTTTAAATATAGATTTCTTTCTCCCAAAATAGTACACACTGTATCATTAATGATTTTATTGTTTTTGACTTTTTAGGCTTTTGGTCTTAATGGTGACAAACACTCCAAAGACTTTTCTTTTCTTTTTTTTTTTTTTTTTTTTTACAAATAGCATTATCTTAACGACAGTGTTTTCAACAGAAAAGAGGTTTTGGGCAATAGAAATGTCACCGCAATGTACATGCAATATTGCGATTCCCCCAGAACTACTCTGTTGGCTCAGGGTAGAAGCATGTATAAAGTCAAGGATTACAAATAATCCCCTGCCCTATTCCACAACTGAATGTAAGACTTAAAATACTAAGTAAGCCCATCACTGGCATTTCCTTCTGTTCTAAGCATCACCACCTGAATCTCTAGGCTCAAACCCCAATGTCCCAGCACCCCACTTCACATAGTGAAAAGCTATAGTGAACAAAAGATCTTAAAACTAAACAGTTTAAGCATGGAATATATTTTAAATATAGGAAAAGAGAAAACTCTACTTACCCAGGTCTTTTATAGCAGATGAAGTCAGCATAGGATCTGAACTCACAAGGATAGCTGAAAATAATAACCATGTGGTGGTTTTCAAAACTAATTTATTCACAGATGCCAAATACCAAAGAATTAAGGTATAATTAATCAAAAAGCCAGGAATTGTAATTAAAAGTATCTGCAAAGAAATTTTACAGATAGAAAAATCAGATGGCATTTGTATTCTATTTTTAAATGCAGATAATCAGGATACTGGAGATGTAGAATCACATTCAACCCATTAAAGGGAAATTTAATCTGCAAAGAAATTTTACAGATAGAAAAATCAGATGGCATTTGTATTCCATTTTTAAATGCAGATAATCAGGATACTGGAGATGTAGAATCACATTCAATCCATTAAAGGGAAATTTTAAATTATCTTATTTAACAACTATGTGATTGCAACTCTGGAAATAAGGAACAAATATTGCAATGAGATTCTTAGGACCTAAGAAATACCAGTTACAGGAAATACCATATTATCGTTAAAAAGGAACTTTTATACAATCTACTACATATAAAATGGATAAACAACAAGGTCCTACTATAAAGCACAGGGAACTATATTCAATATACTGTAATAAACCATAATGGAAAAAAAATGAACTTTTAATTTTCTTGATAAGTCCACTGAATATAGATGTATATGTGTGAAGGTATATACATACATATCATATATATATTATATATATATACACACATTTAAAAATGCATAAGAACTGAGACATAGCCTATTAACATAGAAAAAAGAACACAAATTTAGAAAGAAGTTACAAAAGAGGGGGAAAAAGAGAAAACAAAATAATAGAAGGAATGTATAGAAAGGGCAGAGGACCAGAAAAAGATGGGAAAGGACATTCTGTTATTCTAGGACTGGATCCTGGCCTTCTGCCTTCCCACCATTGCCTTCTACTTTCTCTTATTCTACCTGTGGTGGTTATCTAGCAAGATTTTATTACCAAATGCACTTGGGAAAATGTGGTGATTGTGCCTTAAAGTACCTATGAGAATTCACAACTACACCCTCATGTTCACTGTAGCATTATTTACAATAGCCAAAACATGGAAGCAAGCTAAATGTCCATCTATGGATGAATGGATAAGGAAAATGTGGTATCTATATAGAATATTATTCAGCCATAAGGCAAAGAAAGAAACCTTGCCATTTGCCACAATATGGGTGGATCTTGAGGGCATATACTAAGTGAAATAAGTCATACAGAGAAAGACAAATAACATATGATCTCATTTACTTATATGTGGAATCTAAAAAAACAAAAAACTAAATTCATAGATATGGAGAACAGAGGCGGGCAGTGGGATGGGGTGGGGGTTGGAGGTGTGAAATGGGGTAAAAGGGGTCAAAAGATACCAATTTCCAGTTATAAAACAAATAAAGCATAGGGATGCAATATACAGTATGATGACTATAGTTAACAACAATAGTGTATTTCATATTCGAAATTTGCTAAGAGGGTAAGTCTTAAAAGTTCTTATCACAAGAAAAATGATTTGTAACTATGTGTGGTGATGGATGTTAACTAGACTTATTTTGGTGATCATTCTGAAATATATACAAATATCAAATCATTATGTTGCACACCTGAAACTAATATAATGTTATATGTCAATTATATTTCAAATTAAAAATAAAATAAAATAAAAATGGATAACTAAGAATTTCATAATGATGTTGAAAAATGCTCTTACTGCCAATATAAAATTAAAAACAGCAATATCATACATCCTTAATTATATCCTTAGAATTTCAATGAGTAAAATTAAAGACATGCATCATATTGGGTCTTTCCACAGAGATTACTAATATATCTTCCAAAAAGTTTTACCAACAAACACAGCCACCAGCAGTGTACTAATCATTCCCATTTAAAACAATTCTCCAGAGAAGTAAAATCAAATAAAATCCCCAGGTTCCTGTCTCAGCTTTGCTACATCAAGAAAAATGAAAAAGCACAAGTTCTTACCCCCTTATTTATTACACATTTATTCACTACCTACTATGCAATGAGGCATTGCAATAGGCACTGGAGAAAGACAAACCTAATGCAGTTAATGAAAAAGAGAATTCAGAAGAGCTAAAATATTAAAAGCTATCTTCCTTCTGATTATTTTAGTCTTTTGTTTGTACAGGGACATTCTTGCAGAGTTAGGGTCCAGCTGGGAAACAACTGGACTCTGACTCAGGAGGCCTGGGTGCTAGTCCTGAGTGATTTTGGTTAAGTCACTTAATCAGACATTTCTAACCCAATCTTAAAATTGACAGAACAATGACAGAGTGCTTATATGGCATTACTGAGGTCTGACACTATTGAGAGGGAGTCTTTGGTAGATAAAGCTTGATAACAGCATCAGAATGGTGAAAGAAAATCAAGGTCCTCTAGGTAATTTACCTCTAGGGTGGCTGAATTCTCAATTTAAGGTTTTGGTGGTCAAGGGAGTTGTATTACTAACTCCTGTTCAAAGGAACAAATTAAAATGAGGCTTTGAGACAAGAGGACTGAGGGTCAGGATATCCAAATCTTTGTTCTTCCACCAAATAGCTGTTGATACCTCAATAAATCACATGGTATATTGTTTGTAAAAATGGCTGCAGTGATTCTGCTCCCTGAATCCACACCATTGGGTAGCTATCTTCCATACTGACTGAACAAGAGCAAACATGATGTAACTAGAGACTTAAAAAGTGGGGAGAGGGAAGTGTGGAGGGGCAATATAGGGGTAGAGGATTAAAAGATACAAACTATTATGCATAAAATAAGCTACAATGATATATCGTACAACACAGGGAATATACCCAATATTTTGTAATAACTATAAATGGAGTATAACTTTAAAAAGTTGTGAATCACTATATTGTACACCAGTAACTTATAAAATGTTATACACCAACTATACTTCAATAAAAATTTTTTCTTAAAAAGCACTAGTAAATTCAAGTTTGCCCTCTCCCGCTGATGTTTGAGACTCTGAAACCACCATGTGAAGAAGCCTGGAATAATTGCCTGGATAATGAGATACATGTACAGTGACACTCATTGCCTATAGCCAATATTAACAGTACCAACCAAAAGACATATGAGCAGAGCCATCTAGCTCATCCTACCTCAGCTGACCCCCCCAGTTGAACAGAGACTCAGGAGATGGCTTGACAGGGAACACTAGAACCAGCTCAAACTACTATTATATAGCTATTCTTTTCAATTTCATTTTTTTGGTAATTTGTCTGAATTTCATTTGCCTGGACTCTGTTTCAAGTGTAAATTATTTTAATAGTTTTGATTCCAATGTATTTTAGGTAACGGCTTTATACTTACAAAACTGTATTGATTACTTTGAAAGAAATGCACATCCTGCTTATAATCTAGAGTATTTTTTCTCAAGGTCTTTCCTGGAGGGGTTCAAATATCACATGATTAGAAAATAATCATAATAGTTTGTGAATTAGGATTATTGCTGTTTCTGTGAGTAGTCTTCTCTGTGCTGTTCTTTTACATGTGGGTGTGGGAAATTTTAGAAGGTGGGTATTTGAAACACAACTTTTATCAATAATTTCCTTTTACTGGACCTAATATATTTAATAATAGCTTTCTTATAGTATCTCAGAGTTAAAATCATAAGTGGCATTAAGTTCTGCCAATCAGATTTTTTTGAGTTACTTTTTTCCTCCATAATTTCTTTCTTGAGTCTTCAACATGCTATAGTTTATTCACTAAAATATAGAGCTGAATTTACTTTTCCCACACTTTATACTTTTTCCTTGTTTCCTTTGTTTTCTTTGTTTTATAATTTGGAGCAAAGTTTTAATTTTTTTGAATATAGAGGGCAGTGGCAAAGATGGGGTGGGGGGTTGCGTAGAAAGACCTCGAGCTCACCTCCTCCCACTGGCACATCAAAATTACAAATATTTACAGAGTAGCTTTTGTTGAGAAAGACCAGAAGACTAGCAGAAAAGATCTTCTACAACTAACTATATAAAGAACAAACCATGACAACCCAAGTGCCCATCAACAGATAAATGGATAAAGAAGATGTGGAAACGAAATCGAGTTATTTGTAGTGAGGTGGATGGACCTGGAGTCTGTCATACAGAGTGAAGTGAGTCAAAAGGAGAAAAACAAATACCATATGCTAACACATATATATGGGAGACACAAGAGGGAAGAGATATGGGGACATATATGTATGTATAACTGATTCACTTTGTTGTAAAGCAGAAACTAACACACCATTGTAAAGCAATTATACTCCAATAAAGATGCTAAAAAAAAAAAAAAGAAGATGTGGTGTATGTATTCCATAGACTATTACTCAGCCATAAAAAGAATGGAAGGCACCTATGCTCACCACTATACAACCAATGCAAAAAAGAATGAAATTCTGCCATTTGCAGCAATGTGGATGGACTTAGAAAATGTTATGCTTAGTGAAATAAGCCAAAGTCCAATACTATATGATATCATTTATATGTGGAATCTAAAAAATTAATACAAATGAATGTATATGCAAAACAGAAACAGACTCATAGACATAGAAAAGAAATTAGTGGTTACCAAAGGGAGAAGGGACAAATTAAGTGTATGGGATTAACAGACACAAACTAGCATGTATAAAATAGATAAGCAACAAGGATATATTGTATAGTACAGGGAATTATAGTCATTATCTTATCATAACTTATAATGGAGTATGTTCTCCAAAAATACTGAATCACACTACATTGTAGACCTGAAACTAATATAATATTTTAAATCAACTATACTTCAAAAACAAAAACAAAAAAACAAACCATGAGATGTGTAGAAGGGCCAGAGACACGGTATAGTCAATATCCATACCCACAGTGAGTGAGCCACAACTAGGAGGATAATTACAATTACAGAGGCTCTCCCTAAGGATCAAGGGGTCCAGGCCCTGCATCAGGCTCCCCAGCCTGGGGGTACTGCACCATGAAGATGATTCCTCTAGAACATTTGGCTTTGAAGGCCAGCAGGGCTTGCTTTTGGGAGCCAGATGGCTGTGGGAAATAGATACTCCCCTCTTACAGGGCACACACAAAATCTCAGATGCTCTGGGACCCAGGGCAGAAGCAGTGATTTGAAAGGAGTCTGGGTCAGACCCTCCTGCTGATCTCGGAGTGCCTCTCAGAGAGGAAGGATGCAACTGGAGCTCACTTTGGAGACATAGACATTGGTGGCAGCCATTTGGGGGACCTTGTTCTACCACATGAGCACTGGTGCTAGCAAGAGCCATTTTGGAGTCCTCCCTCTAGCTTATTAGTGCCAGGACCTGGCCCTGCCCACCAGCCCATTGGCAAAAGTACTGGGACGCCTCAGGCCAAGCAGCTACCTGGGTGAGAATATAGCCCCACCCGCCAGCAGGCCAATTGCCTTAACACTCTCTGAGTGTACAACTATCCTGGGACACAGCCCTGTCCACCAAAAGGCCTAGGATCTAACCCCACACACCAATGCACTGGCACTAGTCCTGGGATCCCCTGCAAATCCACAGCCATCTGGAGGGAACTGGCTCTGCCCACCATCAATCTGGCACTAGCCCCTGGACAAGCCTCACCCACCAACGGGCTGGCACTAGCCCCAGGACCACCCAGGCCCCAGCTCTGCCCACTAGCAGGCCAACATACCAATTCCAGGACCCTCAGGGCCCTGCAGCCAGAGAACCTAGGCCATAGCTCCACTCACCAGTGGGCTGGCACTAGCCCCAGGACTCATCCTCATCCACCAGTGGGTGGACATGAGCCCAGGGACCACCAGAGCACCAAAGCCATCCAGATCAGCAGGGCAGCACTTGCTCCAGGACTCC